>NW_027618411.1:0-74000 GCF_964187855.1 Myxine glutinosa | reverse complement strand
ACAAGTGCAAAAGTGGTTTCTTGCACCAACACAAGTGGGAAAAGTGGATTTTCAACACTAACACAAGTGCGAAATGTGGTTTTTCAACACTATCACAAGTGCAAAAAGTGTTTTTTCCACACTAATACAAGTGCAAAATTGGTTTCCTGCACCAACACAAGTGCGAAAAGTGGTTTTTCAACACTAACACAAGTGCAAAAAGTGTTTTTTCCACACTAATACAAGTGCAAAAGTGGTTTCCTGCACCAACACAAGTGCGAAAAGTGGTTTTTCAACACTAACACAAGTGCGAAAAGTGGTTTTTCAACACTACCACAAGTGCAAAAAGTGTTTTTTCCACACTAATACAAGTGCAAAAGTGGTTTCCTGCACCAACACAAGTGCGAAAAGTGGTTTTTCAACACTAACACAAGTGCGAAAAGTGGTTTTTCAACACTATCACAAGTGCAAAAAGTGTTTTTTCCACACTAATACAAGTGCAAAAGTGGTTTCCTGCACCAACACAAGTGCGAAAAGTGGTTTTTCAACACTAACACAAGTGCGAAAAGTGGTTTTTCCACACTAATACAAGTGCAAAAGTGGTTTCCAGCACCAACACAAGTGCGAAAAGTGGTTTTTCAACACTAACACAAGTGCGAAAAGTTGTTTTTCAACACTATCACAAGTGCAAAAAGTGTTTTTCCACACTAATACAAGTGCAAAAGTGGTTTCCTGCACCAACACAAGTGCGAAAAGTGGTTTTTCAACACTAACACAAGTGCGAAAAGTGGTTTTTCAACACTATCACAAGTGCAAAAAGTGTTTTTTCCACACTAATACAAGTGCAAAAGTGGTTTCCTGCACCAACACAAGTGCGAAAAGTGGTTTTTCAACACTAACACAAGTGCGAAAAGTGGTTTTTCCACACTAATACAAGTGCAAAAGTGGTTTCCTGCACCAACACAAGTGCGAAAAGTGGTTTTTCAACACTAACACAAGTGCGAAAAGTGGTTTTTCAACACTATCACAAGTGCAAAAAGTGTTTTTTCCACACTAATACAAGTGCAAAAGTGGTTTCCTGCACCAACACAAGTGCGAAAAGTGGTTTTTCAACACTAACACAAGTGCGAAAAGTGGTTTTTCCACACTAATACAAGTGCAAAAGTGGTTTCCTGCACCAACACAAGTGCGAAAAGTGGTTTTTCAACACTAACACAAGTGCGAACAGTGGTTTTTCAACACTATCACAAGTGCAAAAAGTGTTTTTTCCACACTAATACAAGTGCAAAAGTGGTTTCCTGCACCAATACAAGTGCGAAAAGTGGTTTTTCAACACTAACACAAGTGCGAAAAGTGGTTTTTCCACACTAATACAAGTGCAAAAGTGGTTTCCTGCACCAACACAAGTGCGAAAAGTGGTTTTTCAACACTAATACAAGTGCAAAAGTGGTTTCCTGCACCAACACAAGTGGGAAATGTGGATTTTCAACACTAACACAAGTGCGAAAAGTGGTTTTTCAACACTAACACACGTGTGAAAAGTCGTTTTTCAACACTAACACAGTGCGAAAAATGGTTTTTCAACACTAACACAAGTGTGAAAAGTGGTTTTTCAACACTATCACAAGTGCAAAAAGTGTTTTTTCCACACTAATACAAGTGCAAAAGTGGTTTCCTGCACCAACACAAGTGGGAAAAGTGGATTTTCAACACTAACACAAGTGCGAAAAGTGGTTTTGCAACACTAACACAAGTGCGAAAAGTGGTTTTTCAACACTAACACAAGTGCGAAAAGTGGTTTTTCCACACTAATACAAGTGCAAAAGTGGTTTCCTGTACCAACACAAGTGCGAAAAGTGGTTTTTCAACACTAGCACAAGTGTGAAAACTGGTTTTTCAACACTAACACAAGTGCAAAAAGTGGTTTTTCAACACTATCACAAGTGCATAACGTGGTTTTCCACACTAATACAAGTGCGAAAAGTGGTTTTTCAACACTAACACAAGTGCGAAAAGTGGTTTTTCCACACTAATACAAGTGCAAAAGTGGTTTCCTGCAACAACACAAGTGCGAAAAGTGGTTTTTCAAGACTAACACAAGTGCGAAAAGTGGTTATTCCACACTAATACAAGTGCAAAAGTGGTTTCCTGCACCAACACAAGTGGGAAATGTGGATTTTCAACACTAACACAAGTGCGAAAAGTGGTTTTTCAACACTAACACAAGTGTGAAAAGTGGTTTTTCAACACTAACACAGTGCGAAAAGTGGTTTTTCAACACTATCACAAGTACAAAAAGTGTTTTATCCACACTAATATAAGTGCAAAAGTCGTTTCCTGCACCAACACAAGTGCGAAAAGTGGTTTTTCAACACTAACACAAGTGCGAAAAGTGGTTTTTCCACACTAATACAAGTGCAAAAGTGGTTTCCTGCACCAACACAAGTGGGAAATGTGGATTTTCAACACTAACATAAGTGCGAAAAGTGGTTTTTCAACACTAACACAAGTGCAAAAAGTGGTTTTTCAACACTATCACAAGCGCAAAAAGTGTTTTTTCCACACTAATACAAGTGCAAATGTGGTTTCCTGCACCAACACAAGTGCCAAAAGTGGTTTTTCAACACTAACACAAGTGCGAAAAGTGGTTTTTCAACACTAATACAATTACAAAAGTGGTTTTCTGCACCAACACAAGTGCGAAAAGTGGTTTTTCAACAATAACACAAGTGCGAAAAGTGGTTTTTCCACACTAATACAAGTGCAAAAGTGGTTTCCTGCACCAACACAAGTGCGAAAAGTGGTTTTTCAACACTAACACATGTGCGAAAAGTGGTTTTTCAACACTAATACAAGTGCAAAAGTGGTTTCCTGCACCAACACAAGTGGGAAATGTGGATTTTCAACACTAACACAAGTGCCAAAAGTGGTTTTTCAACACTAACACAAGTGTGAGTAGTAGTTTTTCTGCACTAACACAGTGCGAAAAGTGGTTTTTCAACACTAACACAAGTGCGAAAAGTGGTTTTTCAACACTATCACAAGTGCAAAAAGTGTTTTATCCACACTAATACAAGTGCAAAAGTGGTTTCCAGCACCAACACAAGTGCGAAAAGTGGTTTTTCAACACTAACACAAGTGCGAAAAGTAGTTTTTCAACACTATCACAAGTGCAAAAAGTGTTTTTTCCACACTAATACAAGTGCAAAAGTGGTTTCCTGCACCAACACAAGTGGGAACAGTGGATTTTCAACACTAACACAAGTGCGAAAAGTGGTTTTTCAACACTAACACAAGTGCGAAAAGTGGTTTTTCAACACTAACACACGTGTGAAAAGTAGTTTTTTAACACTAACACAGTGCGAAAAATGGTTTTTCAACACTAACACAAGTGCGAAAAGTGGTTTTTCAACACTATCACAAGTGCAAAAAGTGTTTTTTCCACACTAATACAAGTGCAAAAGTGGTTTCCTGCACCAACACAAGTGGGAAAAGAGGATTTTCAACACTAACACAAGTCTGAAAAGTGGTTTTTCAACACTAACACAAGTGCGAAAAGTGGTTTTTCAACACTAACACAAGTGTGAAAAGTGGTTTTTCCATACTAATACAAGTGCAAAAGTGGTTTCCTGCACCAACACAAGTGCGAAAAGTGGTTTTTCAACACTAACACAAGTGCGAAAAGTGGTTTTTCAACACTAACACAAGTGCAAAAAGTGTTTTTTCCACACTAATACAAGTGCAAAAGTGGTTTCCTGCACCAACACAAGTGCGAAAAGTGGTTTTTCAACACTATCACAAGTGCAAAAAGTGTTTTTTCCACACTAATACAAGTGCAAAAGTGGTTTCCTGCACCAACACAAGTGCGAAAAGTGATTTTTCAACACTAACACAAGTGCGAAAAGTGGTTTTTCAACACTAACACAAGTGCAAAAAGTGGTTTTTCCACACTAATACAAGTGCAAGAGTGGTTTCCAGCACCAACACAAGTGCGAAAAGTGGTTTTTCAACACTAACACAAGTGCGAAAAGTGGTTTTTCAACACTAACACAAGTGCAAAAAGTGTTTTTTCCACACTAATACAAGTGCAAAAGTGGTTTCCTGCACCAACACAAGTGCGAAAAGTGGTTTTTCAACACTATCACAAGTGCAAAAAGTGTTTTTTCCACACTAATACAAGTGCAAAAGTGGTTTCCTGCACCAACACAAGTGCGAAAAGTGATTTTTCAACACTAACACAAGTGCGAAAAGTGGTTTTTCAACACTAACACAAGTGCAAAAAGTGGTTTTTCCACACTAATACAAGTGCAAAAGTGGTTTCCAGCACCAACACAAGTGCGAAAAGTGGTTTTTCAACACTAACACAAGTGCTAAAAGTAGTTTTTCAACACTATCACAAGTGCAAAAAGTTTTTTTCCCACACTAATACAAGTGCAAAAGTGGTTTCTTGCACCAACACAAGTGGGAAAAGTGGATTTTCAACACTAACACAAGTGCGAAATGTGGTTTTTCAACACTATCACAAGTGCAAAAAGTGTTTTTTCCACACTAATACAAGTGCAAAATTGGTTTCCTGCACCAACACAAGTGCGAAAAGTGGTTTTTCAACACTAACACAAGTGCAAAAAGTGTTTTTTCCACACTAATACAAGTGCAAAAGTGGTTTCCTGCACCAACACAAGTGCGAAAAGTGGTTTTTCAACACTAATACAAGTGCAAAAGTGGTTTCCTGCACCAACACAAGTGGGAAATGTGGATTTTCAACACTAACACAAGTGCGAAAAGTGGTTTTTCAACACTAACACACGTGTGAAAAGTCGTTTTTCAACACTAACACAGTGCGAAAAATGGTTTTTCAACACTAATACAAGTGCGAAAAGTGGTTTTTCAACACTATCACAAGTGCAAAAAGTGTTTTTTCCACACTAATACAAGTGCAAAAGTGGTTTCCTGCACCAACACAAGTGGGAACAGTGGATTTTCAACACTAACACAAGTGCGAAAAGTGGTTTTTCAACACTAACACAAGTGCGAAAAGTGGTTTTTCAACACTAACACACGTGTGAAAAGTAGTTTTTTAACACTAACACAGTGCGAAAAATGGTTTTTCAACACTAACACAAGTGCGAAAAGTGGTTTTTCAACACTATCACAAGTGCAAAAAGTGTTTTTTCCACACTAATATAAGTGCAAAAGTAGTTTCCTGCACCAACACAAGTGGGAAAAGTGGATTTTCAACACTAACACAAGTGCGAAAAGTGGTTTTTCAACACTAACACAAGTGCGAAAAGTGGTTTTTCAACACTAACACAAGTGCGAAAAGTGGTTTTTCCACACTAATACAAGTGCAAAAGTGGTTTCCTGCACCAACACAAGTGCGAAAAGTGGTTTTTCAACACTAACACAAGTGCGAAAAGTGGTTTTTCAACACTAACACAAGTGCAAAAAGTGTTTTTTTCCACACTAATACAAGTGCAAAAGTGGTTTCCTGTACCAACACAAGTGCGAAAAGTGGTTTTTCAACACTATCACAAGTGCAAAAAGTGTTTTTTCCACACTAATACAAGTGCAAAAGTGGTTTCCTGCACCAACACAAGTGCGAAAAGTGATTTTTCAACACTAACACAAGTGCAAAAAGTGGTTTTTCAACACTAACACAAGTGCAAAAAGTGGTTTTTCCACACTAATACAAGTGCAAAAGTGGTTTCCAGCACTAACACAAGTGCGAAAAGTGGTTTTTCAACACTATCACAAGTGCAAAAAGTGTTTTTTCCACACTAATACAAGTGCAAAAGTGGTTTCCTGCACCAACACAAGTGCGAAAAGTGATTTTTCAACACTAACACAAGTGCGAAAAGTGGTTTTTCAACACTAACACAAGTGCAAAAAGTGGTTTTTCCACACTAATACAAGTGCAAAAGTGGTTTCCAGCACCAACACAAGTGCGAAAAGTGGTTTTTCAACACTAACACAAGTGCGAAAAGTAGTTTTTCAACACTATCACAAGTGCAAAAAGTTTTTTTCCCACACTAATACAAGTGCAAAAGTGGTTTCTTGCACCAACACAAGTGGGAAAAGTGGATTTTCAACACTAACACAAGTGCGAAATGTGGTTTTTCAACACTATCACAAGTGCAAAAAGTGTTTTTTTCCACACTAATACAAGTGCAAAATTGGTTTCCTGCACCAACACAAGTGCGAAAAGTGGTTTTTCAACACTAACACAAGTGCTAAAAGTAGTTTTTCAACACTATCACAAGTGCAAAAAGTTTTTTTCCCACACTAATACAAGTGCAAAAGTGGTTTCTTGCACCAACACAAGTGGGAAAAGTGGATTTTCAACACTAACACAAGTGCGAAATGTGGTTTTTCAACACTATCACAAGTGCAAAAAGTGTTTTTTCCACACTAATACAAGTGCAAAATTGGTTTCCTGCACCAACACAAGTGCGAAAAGTGGTTTTTCAACACTAACACAAGTGCAAAAAGTGTTTTTTCCACACTAATACAAGTGCAAAAGTGGTTTCCTGCACCAACACAAGTGCGAAAAGTGGTTTTTCAACACTAATACAAGTGCAAAAGTGGTTTCCTGCACCAACACAAGTGGGAAATGTGGATTTTCAACACTAACACAAGTGCGAAAAGTGGTTTTTCAACACTAACACACGTGTGAAAAGTCGTTTTTCAACACTAACACAGTGCGAAAAATGGTTTTCAACACTAATACAAGTGCGAAAAGTGGTTTTTCAACACTATCACAAGTGCAAAAAGTGTTTTTTCCACACTAATACAAGTGCAAAAAGTGGTTTCCTGCACCAACACAAGTGGGAACAGTGGATTTTCAACACTAACACAAGTGCGAAAAGTGGTTTTTCAACACTAACACAAGTGCGAAAAGTGGTTTTTCAACACTAACACACGTGTGAAAAGTAGTTTTTTAACACTAACACAGTGCGAAAAATGGTTTTTCAACACTAACACAAGTGCGAAAAGTGGTTTTTCAACACTATCACAAGTGCAAAAAGTGTTTTTTCCACACTAATATAAGTGCAAAAGTAGTTTCCTGCACCAACACAAGTGGGAAAAGTGGATTTTCAACACTAACACAAGTGCGAAAAGTGGTTTTTCAACACTAACACAAGTGCGAAAAGTGGTTTTTCAACACTAACACAAGTGCGAAAAGTGGTTTTTCCACACTAATACAAGTGCAAAAGTGGTTTCCTGCACCAACACAAGTGCGAAAAGTGGTTTTTCAACACTAACACAAGTGCGAAAAGTGGTTTTTCAACACTAACACAAGTGCAAAAAGTGTTTTTTCCACACTAATACAAGTGCAAAAGTGGTTTCCTGTACCAACACAAGTGCGAAAAGTGGTTTTTCAACACTATCACAAGTGCAAAAAGTGTTTTTTCCACACTAATACAAGTGCAAAAGTGGTTTCCTGCACCAACACAAGTGCGAAAAGTGATTTTTCAACACTAACACAAGTGCAAAAAGTGGTTTTTCAACACTAACACAAGTGCAAAAAGTGGTTTTTCCACACTAATACAAGTGCAAAAGTGGTTTCCAGCACTAACACAAGTGCGAAAAGTGGTTTTTCAACACTATCACAAGTGCAAAAAGTGTTTTTTCCACACTAATACAAGTGCAAAAGTGGTTTCCTGCACCAACACAAGTGCGAAAAGTGATTTTTCAACACTAACACAAGTGCGAAAAGTGGTTTTTCAACACTAACACAAGTGCAAAAAGTGGTTTTTCCACACTAATACAAGTGCAAAAGTGGTTTCCAGCACCAACACAAGTGCGAAAAGTGGTTTTTCAACACTAACACAAGTGCGAAAAGTAGTTTTTCAACACTATCACAAGTGCAAAAAGTTTTTTTCCCACACTAATACAAGTGCAAAAGTGGTTTCTTGCACCAACACAAGTGGGAAAAGTGGATTTTCAACACTAACACAAGTGCGAAATGTGGTTTTTCAACACTATCACAAGTGCAAAAAGTGTTTTTTCCACACTAATACAAGTGCAAAATTGGTTTCCTGCACCAACACAAGTGCGAAAAGTGGTTTTTCAACACTAACACAAGTGCAAAAAGTGTTTTTTCCACACTAATACAAGTGCAAAAGTGGTTTCCTGCACCAACACAAGTGCGAAATGTGGTTTTTCAACACTAATACAAGTGCAAAAGTGGTTTCCTGCACCAACACAAGTGGGAAATGTGGATTTTCAACACTAACACAAGTGCGAAAAGTGGTTTTTCAACACTAACACACGTGTGAAAAGTCGTTTTTCAACACTAACACAGTGCGAAAAATGGTTTTTCAACACTAATACAAGTGCGAAAAGTGGTTTTTCAACACTATCACAAGTGCAAAAAGTGTTTTTTCCACACTAATACAAGTGCAAAAGTGGTTTCCTGCACCAACACAAGTGGGAAAAGTGGATTTTCAACACTAACACAAGTGCGAAAAGTGGTTTTGCAACACTAACACAAGTGCGAAAAGTGGTTTTTCAACACTAACACAAGTGCGAAAAGTGGTTTTTCCACACTAATACAAGTGCAAAAGTGGTTTCCTGTACCAACACAAGTGCGAAAACTGGTTTTTCAACACTAACACAAGTGCAAAAAGTGGTTTTTCAACACTATCACAAGTGCATAAAGTGGTTTTCCACACTAATACAAGTGCGAAAAGTGGTTTTTCAACACTAACACAAGTGCGAAAAGTGTTTTATCCACACTAATACAAGTGCAAAAGTGGTTTCCAGCACCAACACAAGTGCGAAAAGTGGTTTTTCAACACTAACACAAGTGCGAAAAGTAGTTTTTCAACACTATCACAAGTGCAAAAAGTGTTTTTTCCACACTAATACAAGTGCAAAAGTGGTTTCCTGCACCAACACAAGTGGGAACAGTGGATTTTCAACACTAACACAAGTGCGAAAAGTGGTTTTTCAACACTAACACAAGTGCGAAAAGTGGTTTTTCAACACTAACACACGTGTGAAAAGTAGTTTTTTAACACTAACACAGTGCGAAAAATGGTTTTTCAACACTAACACAAGTGCGAAAAGTGGTTTTTCAACACTATCACAAGTGCAAAAAGTGTTTTTTCCACACTAATATAAGTGCAAAAGTGGTTTCCTGCACCAACACAAGTGGGAAAAGTGGATTTTCAACACTAACACAAGTGCGAAAAGTGGTTTTTCAACACTAACACAAGTGCGAAAAGTGGTTTTTCAACACTAACACAAGTGCGAAAAGTGGTTTTTCCACACTAATACAAGTGCAAAAGTGGTTTCCTGCACCAACACAAGTGCGAAAAGTGGTTTTTCAACACTAACACAAGTGCGAAAAGTGGTTTTTCAACACTAACACAAGTGCAAAAAGTGTTTTTTCCACACTAATACAAGTGCAAAAGTGGTTTCCTGTACCAACACAAGTGCGAAAAGTGGTTTTTCAACACTATCACAATTGCAAAAAGTGTTTTTTCCACACTAATACAAGTGCAAAAGTGGTTTCCTGCACCAACACAAGTGCGAAAAGTGATTTTTCAACACTAACACAAGTGCGAAAAGTGGTTTTTCAACACTAACACAAGTGCAAAAAGTGGTTTTTCCACACTAATACAAGTGCAAAAGTGGTTTCCAGCACCAACACAAGTGCGAAAAGTGGTTTTTCAACACTAACACAAGTGCGAAAAGTAGTTTTTCAACACTATCACAAGTGCAAAAAGTTTTTTTCCCACACTAATACAAGTGCAAAAGTGGTTTCTTGCACCAACACAAGTGGGAAAAGTGGATTTTCAACACTAACACAAGTGCGAAATGTGGTTTTTCAACACTATCACAAGTGCAAAAAGTGTTTTTTCCACACTAATACAAGTGCAAAATTGGTTTCCTGCACCAACACAAGTGCGAAAAGTGGTTTTTCAACACTAACACAAGTGCAAAAAGTGTTTTTTCCACACTAATACAAGTGCAAAAGTGGTTTCCTGCACCAACACAAGTGCGAAAAGTGGTTTTTCAACACTAACACAAGTGCGAAAAGTGGTTTTTCAACACTACCACAAGTGCAAAAAGTGTTTTTTCCACACTAATACAAGTGCAAAAGTGGTTTCCTGCACCAACACAAGTGCGAAAAGTGGTTTTTCAACACTAACACAAGTGCGAAAAGTGGTTTTTCAACACTATCACAAGTGCAAAAAGTGTTTTTTCCACACTAATACAAGTGCAAAAGTGGTTTCCTGCACCAACACAAGTGCGAAAAGTGGTTTTTCAACACTAACACAAGTGCGAAAAGTGGTTTTTCCACACTAATACAAGTGCAAAAGTGGTTTCCAGCACCAACACAAGTGCGAAAAGTGGTTTTTCAACACTAACACAAGTGCGAAAAGTTGTTTTTCAACACTATCACAAGTGCAAAAAGTGTTTTTCCACACTAATACAAGTGCAAAAGTGGTTTCCTGCACCAACACAAGTGCGAAAAGTGGTTTTTCAACACTAACACAAGTGCGAAAAGTGGTTTTTCAACACTATCACAAGTGCAAAAAGTGTTTTTTCCACACTAATACAAGTGCAAAAGTGGTTTCCTGCACCAACACAAGTGCGAAAAGTGGTTTTTCAACACTAACACAAGTGCGAAAAGTGGTTTTTCCACACTAATACAAGTGCAAAAGTGGTTTCCTGCACCAACACAAGTGTGAAAAGTGGTTTTTCAACACTAACACAAGTGCGAAAAGTGGTTTTTCAACACTATCACAAGTGCAAAAAGTGTTTTTTCCACACTAATACAAGTGCAAAAGTGGTTTCCTGCACCAACACAAGTGCGAAAAGTGGTTTTTCAACACTAACACAAGTGCGAAAAGTGGTTTTTCTACACTAATACAAGTGCAAAAGTGGTTTCCTGCACCAACACAAGTGCGAAAAGTGGTTTTTCAACACTAACACAAGTGCGAACAGTGGTTTTTCAACACTATCACAAGTGCAAAAAGTGTTTTTTCCACACTAATACAAGTGCAAAAGTGGTTTCCTGCACCAACACAAGTGCGAAAAGTGGTTTTTCAACACTAACACAAGTGCGAAAAGTGGTTTTTCCACACTAATACAAGTGCAAAAGTGGTTTCCTGCACCAACACAAGTGCGAAAAGTGGTTTTTCAACACTAATACAAGTGCAAAAGTGGTTTCCTGCACCAACACAAGTGGGAAATGTGGATTTTCAACACTAACACAAGTGCGAAAAGTGGTTTTTCAACACTAACACACGTGTGAAAAGTCGTTTTTCAACACTAACACAGTGCGAAAAATGGTTTTTCAACACTAACACAAGTGCGAAAAGTGGTTTTTCAACACTATCACAAGTGCAAAAAGTGTTTTATCCACACTAATACAAGTGCAAAAGTGGTTTCCAGCACCAACACAAGTGCGAAAAGTGGTTTTTCAACACTAACACAAGTGCGAAAAGTAGTTTTTCAACACTATCACAAGTGCAAAAAGTGTTTTTTCCACACTAATACAAGTGCAAAAGTGGTTTCCTGCACCAACACAAGTGGGAACAGTGGATTTTCAACACTAACACAAGTGCGAAAAGTGGTTTTTCAACACTAACACAAGTGCGAAAAGTGGTTTTTCAACACTAACACACATGTGAAAAGTAGTTTTTTAACACTAACACAGTGCGAAAAATGGTTTTTCAACACTAACACAAGTGCGAAAAGTGGTTTTTCAACACTATCACAAGTGCAAAAAGTGTTTTTTCCACACTAATATAAGTGCAAAAGTGGTTTCCTGCACCAACACAAGTGGGAAAAGTGGATTTTCAACACTAACACAAGTGCGAAAAGTGGTTTTTCAACACTAACACAAGTGCGAAAAGTGGTTTTTCAACACTAACACAAGTGCGAAAAGTGGTTTTTCCACACTAATACAAGTGCAAAAGTGGTTTCCTGCACCAACACAAGTGCGAAAAGTGGTTTTTCAACACTAACACAAGTGCGAACAGTGGTTTTTCAACACTATCACAAGTGCAAAAAGTGTTTTTTCCACACTAATACAAGTGCAAAAGTGGTTTCCTGCACCAACACAAGTGCGAAAAGTGGTTTTTCAACACTAACACAAGTGCGAAAAGTGGTTTTTCCACACTAATACAAGTGCAAAAGTGGTTTCCTGCACCAACACAAGTGCGAAAAGTGGTTTTTCAACACTAATACAAGTGCAAAAGTGGTTTCCTGCACCAACACAAGTGGGAAATGTGGATTTTCAACACTAACACAAGTGCGAAAAGTGGTTTTTCAACACTAACACACGTGTGAAAAGTCGTTTTTCAACACTAACACAGTGCGAAAAATGGTTTTTCAACACTAACACAAGTGCGAAAAGTGGTTTTTCAACACTATCACAAGTGCAAAAAGTGTTTTTTCCACACTAATACAGGTGCAAAAGTGGTTTCCTGCACCAACACAAGTGGGAAAAGTGGATTTTCAACACTAACACAAGTGCGAAAAGTGGTTTTGCAACACTAACACAAGTGCGAAAAGTGGTTTTTCAACACTAACACAAGTGCGAAAAGTGGTTTTTCCACACTAATACAAGTGCAAAAGTGGTTTCCTGTACCAACACAAGTGCGAAAAGTGGTTTTTCAACACTAGCACAAGTGTGAAAACTGGTTTTTCAACACTAACACAAGTGCAAAAAGTGGTTTTTCAACACTATCACAAGTGCATAAAGTGGTTTTCCACACTAATACAAGTGCGAAAAGTGGTTTTTCAACACTAACACAAGTGCGAAAAGTGGTTTTTCCACACTAATACAAGTGCAAAAGTGGTTTCCTGCAACAACACAAGTGCGAAAAGTGGTTTTTCAAGACTAACACAAGTGCGAAAAGTGGTTATTCCACACTAATACAAGTGCAAAAGTGGTTTCCTGCACCAACACAAGTGGGAAATGTGGATTTTCAACACTAACACAAGTGCGAAAAGTGGTTTTTCAACACTAACACAAGTGTGAAAAGTGGTTTTTCAACACTAACACAGTGCGAAAAGTGGTTTTTCAACACTATCACAAGTACAAAAAGTGTTTTATCCACACTAATATAAGTGCAAAAGTCGTTTCCTGCACCAACACAAGTGCGAAAAGTGGTTTTTCAACACTAACACAAGTGCGAAAAGTGGTTTTTCCACACTAATACAAGTGCAAAAGTGGTTTCCTGCACCAACACAAGTGGGAAATGTGGATTTTCAACACTAACATAAGTGCGAAAAGTGGTTTTTCAACACTAACACAAGTGCAAAAAGTGGTTTTTCAACACTATCACAAGCGCAAAAAGTGTTTTTTCCACACTAATACAAGTGCAAATGTGGTTTCCTGCACCAACACAAGTGTCAAAAGTGGTTTTTCAACACTAATACAATTACAAAAGTGGTTTTCTGCACCAACACAAGTGCGAAAAGTGGTTTTTCAACAATAACACAAGTGCGAAAAGTGGTTTTTCCACACTAATACAAGTGCAAAAGTGGTTTCCTGCACCAACACAAGTGCGAAAAGTGGTTTTTCAACACTAACACAAGTGCGAAAAGTGTTTTTTCCACACTAATACAAGTGCAAAAGTGGTTTCCTGCACCAACACAAGTGCGAAAAGTGGTTTTTCAACACTAACACAAGTGCGAAAAGTGGTTTTTCCACACTAATACAAGTGCAAAAGTGGTTTCCTGCACCAACACAAGTGCGAAAAGTGGTTTTTCAACACTAATACAAGTGCAAAAGTGGTTTCCTGCACCAACACAAGTGGGAAATGTGGATTTTCAACACTAACACAAGTGCGAAAAGTGGTTTTTCAACACTAACACACGTGTGAAAAGTCGTTTTTCAACACTAACACAGTGCGAAAAATGGTTTTTCAACACTAACACAAGTGCGAAAAGTGGTTTTTCAACACTATCACAAGTGCAAAAAGTGTTTTTTCCACACTAATACAAGTGCAAAAGTGGTTTCCTGCACCAACACAAGTGGGAAAAGTGGATTTTCAACACTAACACAAGTGCGAAAAGTGGTTTTGCAACACTAACACAAGTGCGAAAAGTGGTTTTTCAACACTAACACAAGTGCGAAAAGTGGTTTTTCCACACTAATACAAGTGCAAAAGTGGTTTCCTGTACCACCACAAGTGCGAAAAGTGGTTTTTCAACACTAGCACAAGTGTGAAAACTGGTTTTTCAACACTAACACAAGTGCAAAAAGTGGTTTTTCAACACTATCACAAGTGCATAAAGTGGTTTTCCACACTAATACAAGTGCGAAAAGTGGTTTTTCAACACTAACACAAGTGCGAAAAGTGGTTTTTCCACACTAATACAAGTGCAAAAGTGGTTTCCTGCAACAACACAAGTGCGAAAAGTGGTTTTTCAAGACTAACACAAGTGCGAAAAGTGGTTATTCCACACTAATACAAGTGCAAAAGTGGTTTCCTGCACCAACACAAGTGGGAAATGTGGATTTTCAACACTAACACAAGTGCGAAAAGTGGTTTTTCAACACTAACACAAGTGTGAAAAGTGGTTTTTCAACACTAACACAGTGCGAAAAGTGGTTTTTCAACACTATCACAAGTACAAAAAGTGTTTTATCCACACTAATATAAGTGCAAAAGTCGTTTCCTGCACCAACACAAGTGCGAAAAGTGGTTTTTCAACACTAACACAAGTGCGAAAAGTGGTTTTTCCACACTAATACAAGTGCAAAAGTGGTTTCCTGCACCAACACAAGTGGGAAATGTGGATTTTCAACACTAACATAAGTGCGAAAAGTGGATTTTCAACACTAACACAAGTGCAAAAAGTGGTTTTTCAACACTATCACAAGCGCAAAAAGTGTTTTTTCCACACTAATACAAGTGCAAATGTGGTTTCCTGCACCAACACAAGTGCCAAAAGTGGTTTTTCAACACTAATACAATTACAAAAGTGGTTTTCTGCACCAACACAAGTGCGAAAAGTGGTTTTTCAACAATAACACAAGTGCGAAAAGTGGTTTTTCCACACTAATACAAGTGCAAAAGTGGTTTCCTGCACCAACACAAGTGCGAAAAGTGGTTTTTCAACACTAACACAAGTGCGAAAAGTGGTTTTTCAACACTAATACAAGTGCAAAAGTGGTTTCCTGCACCAACACAAGTGGGAAATGTGGATTTTCAACACTAACACAAGTGCCAAAAGTGGTTTTTCAACACTAACACAAGTGTGAGTAGTAGTTTTTCTGCACTAACACAGTGCGAAAAGTGGTTTTTCAACACTAACACAAGTGCGAAAAGTGGTTTTTCAACACTATCACAAGTGCAAAAAGTGTTTTATCCACACTAATACAAGTGCAAAAGTGGTTTCCAGCACCAACACAAGTGCGAAAAGTGGTTTTTCAACACTAACACAAGTGCGAAAAGTAGTTTTTCAACACTATCACAAGTGCAAAAAGTGTTTTTTCCACACTAATACAAGTGCAAAAGTGGTTTCCTGCACCAACACAAGTGGGAACAGTGGATTTTCAACACTAACACAAGTGCGAAAAGTGGTTTTTCAACACTAACACAAGTGCGAAAAGTGGTTTTTCAACACTAACACACGTGTGAAAAGTAGTTTTTTAACACTAACACAGTGCGAAAAATGGTTTTTCAACACTAACACAAGTGCGAAAAGTGGTTTTTCAACACTATCACAAGTGCAAAAAGTGTTTTTTCCACACTAATACAAGTGCAAAAGTGGTTTCCTGCACCAATACAAGTGGGAAAAGAGGATTTTCAACACTAACACAAGTCTGAAAAGTGGTTTTTCAACACTAACACAAGTGCGAAAAGTGGTTTTTCAACACTAACACAAGTGCGAAAAGTGGTTTTTCCACACTAATACAAGTGCAAAAGTGGTTTCCTGCACCAACACAAGTGCGAAAAGTGGTTTTTCAACACTAACACAAGTGCGAAAAGTGGTTTTTCAACACTAACACAAGTGCAAAAAGTGTTTTTTCCACACTAATACAAGTGCAAAAGTGGTTTCCTGCACCAACACAAGTGCGAAAAGTGGTTTTTCAACACTATCACAAGTGCAAAAAGTGTTTTTTTCCACACTAATACAAGTGCAAAAGTGGTTTCCTGCACCAACACAAGTGCGAAAAGTGTTTTTTCCACACTAATACAAGTGCAAAAGTGGTTTCCTGCACCAACACAAGTGCGAAAAGTGGTTTTTCAACACTAACACAAGTGCGAAAAGTGGTTTT
The DNA here is from genome assembly GCF_964187855.1 of Myxine glutinosa. Classification (NCBI taxonomy): domain Eukaryota; kingdom Metazoa; phylum Chordata; class Myxini; order Myxiniformes; family Myxinidae; genus Myxine; species Myxine glutinosa. The sequence continues at coordinate 57,766 of NW_027618411.1, read as the reverse complement.
TCAACACTAACACAAGTGCAAAAAGTGTTTTTTCCACACTAATACAAGTGCAAAAGTGGTTTCCTGCACCAACACAAGTGCAAAAAGTGTTTTTTCCACACTAATACAAGTGCAAAAGTGGTTTCCTGCACCAACACAAGTGGGAAAAGTGGATTTTCAACACTAACACAAGTGCGAAAAGTGTTTTTTCAACACTAACACAAGTGCGAAAAGTGGTTTTTCAACACTAACACAAGTGCGAAAAGTGGTTTTTCCACACTAATACAAGTGCAAAAGTGGTTTCCTGCACCAACACAAGTGCGAAAAGTGGTTTTTCAACACTAACACAAGTGCGAACAGTGGTTTTTCAACACTATCACAAGTGCAAAAAGTGTTTTTTCCACACTAATACAAGTGCAAAAGTGGTTTCCTGCACCAACACAAGTGCGAAAAGTGGTTTTTCAACACTAACACAAGTGCGAAAAGTGGTTTTTCCACACTAATACAAGTGCAAAAGTGGTTTCCTGCACCAACACAAGTGCGAAAAGTGGTTTTTCAACACTAATACAAGTGCAAAAGTGGTTTCCTGCACCAACACAAGTGGGAAATGTGGATTTTCAACACTAACACAAGTGCGAAAAGTGGTTTTTCAACACTAACACACGTGTGAAAAGTCGTTTTTCAACACTAACACAGTGCGAAAAATGGTTTTTCAACACTAACACAAGTGCGAAAAGTGGTTTTTCAACACTATCACAAGTGCAAAAAGTGTTTTTTCCACACTAATACAAGTGCAAAAGTGGTTTCCTGCACCAACACAAGTGGGAAAAGTGGATTTTCAACACTAACACAAGTGCGAAAAGTGGTTTTGCAACACTAACACAAGTGCGAAAAGTGGTTTTTCAACACTAACACAAGTGCGAAAAGTGGTTTTTCCACACTAATACAAGTGCAAAAGTGGTTTCCTGTACCAACACAAGTGCGAAAAGTGGTTTTTCAACACTAGCACAAGTGTGAAAACTGGTTTTTCAACACTAACACAAGTGCAAAAAGTGGTTTTTCAACACTATCACAAGTGCATAAAGTGGTTTTCCACACTAATACAAGTGCGAAAAGTGGTTTTTCAACACTAACACAAGTGCGAAAAGTGGTTTTCCACACTAATACAAGTGCAAAAGTGGTTTCCTGCAACAACACAAGTGCGAAAAGTGGTTTTTCAAGACTAACACAAGTGCGAAAAGTGGTTATTCCACACTAATACAAGTGCAAAAGTGGTTTCCTGCACCAACACAAGTGGGAAATGTGGATTTTCAACACTAACACAAGTGCAAAAAGTGGTTTTTCAACACTAACACAAGTGTGAAAAGTGGTTTTTCAACACTAACACAGTGCGAAAAGTGGTTTTTCAACACTATCACAAGTACAAAAAGTGTTTTATCCACACTAATATAAGTGCAAAAGTCGTTTCCTGCACCAACACAAGTGCGAAAAGTGGTTTTTCAACACTAACACAAGTGCGAAAAGTGGTTTTTCCACACTAATACAAGTGCAAAAGTGGTTTCCTGCACCAACACAAGTGGGAAATGTGGATTTTCAACACTAACATAAGTGCGAAAAGTGGTTTTTCAACACTAACACAAGTGCGAAAAGTAGTTTTTCAACACTATCACAAGTGCAAAAAGTTTTTTTCCCACACTAATACAAGTGCAAAAGTGGTTTCTTGCACCAACACAAGTGGGAAAAGTGGATTTTCAACACTAACACAAGTGCGAAATGTGGTTTTTCAACACTATCACAAGTGCAAAAAGTGTTTTTTCCACACTAATACAAGTGCAAAATTGGTTTCCTGCACCAACACAAGTGCGAAAAGTGGTTTTTCAACACTAACACAAGTGCAAAAAGTGTTTTTTCCACACTAATACAAGTGCAAAAGTGGTTTCCTGCACCAACACAAGTGCGAAAAGTGGTTTTTCAACACTAACACAAGTGCGAAAAGTGGTTTTTCAACACTACCACAAGTGCAAAAAGTGTTTTTTCCACACTAATACAAGTGCAAAAGTGGTTTCCTGCACCAACACAAGTGCGAAAAGTGGTTTTTCAACACTAACACAAGTGCGAAAAGTGGTTTTTCAACACTATCACAAGTGCAAAAAGTGTTTTTTCCACACTAATACAAGTGCAAAAGTGGTTTCCTGCACCAACACAAGTGCGAAAAGTGGTTTTTCAACACTAACACAAGTGCGAAAAGTGGTTTTTCCACACTAATACAAGTGCAAAAGTGGTTTCCTGCACCAACACAAGTGTGAAAAGTGGTTTTTCAACACTAACACAAGTGCGAAAAGTGGTTTTTCAACACTATCACAAGTGCAAAAAGTGTTTTTTCCACACTAATACAAGTGCAAAAGTGGTTTCCTGCACCAACACAAGTGCGAAAAGTGGTTTTTCAACACTAACACAAGTGCGAAAAGTGGTTTTTCCACACTAATACAAGTGCAAAAGTGGTTTCCTGCACCAACACAAGTGCGAAAAGTGGTTTTTCAACACTAACACAAGTGCGAACAGTGGTTTTTCAACACTATCACAAGTGCAAAAAGTGTTTTTTCCACACTAATACAAGTGCAAAAGTGGTTTCCTGCACCAACACAAGTGCGAAAAGTGGTTTTTCAACACTAACACAAGTGCGAAAAGTGGTTTTTCCACACTAATACAAGTGCAAAAGTGGTTTCCTGCACCAACACAAGTGCGAAAAGTGGTTTTTCAACACTAATACAAGTGCAAAAGTGGTTTCCTGCACCAACACAAGTGGGAAATGTGGATTTTCAACACTAACACAAGTGCGAAAAGTGGTTTTTCAACACTAACACACGTGTGAAAAGTCGTTTTTCAACACTAACACAGTGCGAAAAATGGTTTTTCAACACTAACACAAGTGCGAAAAGTGGTTTTTCAACACTATCACAAGTGCAAAAAGTGTTTTATCCACACTAATACAAGTGCAAAAGTGGTTTCCAGCACCAACACAAGTGCGAAAAGTGGTTTTTCAACACTAACACAAGTGCGAAAAGTAGTTTTTCAACACTATCACAAGTGCAAAAAGTGTTTTTTCCACACTAATACAAGTGCAAAAGTGGTTTCCTGCACCAATACAAGTGGGAAAAGAGGATTTTCAACACTAACACAAGTCTGAAAAGTGGTTTTTCAACACTAACACAAGTGCGAAAAGTGGTTTTTCAACACTAACACAAGTGCGAAAAGTGGTTTTTCCACACTAATACAAGTGCAAAAGTGGTTTCCTGCACCAACACAAGTGCGAAAAGTGGTTTTTCAACACTAACACAAGTGCGAAAAGTGGTTTTTCAACACTAACACAAGTGCAAAAAGTGTTTTTTCCACACTAATACAAGTGCAAAAGTGGTTTCCTGCACCAACACAAGTGCGAAAAGTGGTTTTTCAACACTATCACAAGTGCAAAAAGTGTTTTTTCCACACTAATACAAGTGCAAAAGTGGTTTCCTGCACCAACACAAGTGCGAAAAGTGTTTTTTCCACACTAATACAAGTGCAAAAGTGGTTTCCTGCACCAACACAAGTGCGAAAAGTGGTTTTTCAACACTAACACAAGTGCGAAAAGTGGTTTTTCAACACTAACACAAGTGCAAAAAGTGTTTTTTCCACACTAATACAAGTGCAAAAGTGGTTTCCTGCACCAACACAAGTGCAAAAAGTGTTTTTTCCACACTAATACAAGTGCAAAAGTGGTTTCCTGCACCAACACAAGTGGGAAAAGTGGATTTTCAACACTAACACAAGTGCGAAAAGTGGTTTTTCAACACTAACACAAGTGCGAAAAGTGGTTTTTCAACACTAACACAAGTGCGAAAAGTGGTTTTTCCACACTAATACAAGTGCAAAAGTGGTTTCCTGCACCAACACAAGTGCGAAAAGTGGTTTTTCAACACTAACACAAGTGCGAACAGTGGTTTTTCAACACTATCACAAGTGCAAAAAGTGTTTTTTCCACACTAATACAAGTGCAAAAGTGGTTTCCTGCACCAACACAAGTGCGAAAAGTGGTTTTTCAACACTAACACAAGTGCGAAAAGTGGTTTTTCCACACTAATACAAGTGCAAAAGTGGTTTCCTGCACCAACACAAGTGCGAAAAGTGGTTTTTCAACACTAATACAAGTGCAAAAGTGGTTTCCTGCACCAACACAAGTGGGAAATGTGGATTTTCAACACTAACACAAGTGCGAAAAGTGGTTTTTCAACACTAACACACGTGTGAAAAGTCGTTTTTCAACACTAACACAGTGCGAAAAATGGTTTTTCAACACTAACACAAGTGCGAAAAGTGGTTTTTCAACACTATCACAAGTGCAAAAAGTGTTTTTTCCACACTAATACAAGTGCAAAAGTGGTTTCCTGCACCAACACAAGTGGGAAAAGTGGATTTTCAACACTAACACAAGTGCGAAAAGTGGTTTTGCAACACTAACACAAGTGCGAAAAGTGGTTTTTCAACACTAACACAAGTGCGAAAAGTGGTTTTTCCACACTAATACAAGTGCAAAAGTGGTTTCCTGTACCAACACAAGTGCGAAAAGTGGTTTTTCAACACTAGCACAAGTGTGAAAACTGGTTTTTCAACACTAACACAAGTGCAAAAAGTGGTTTTTCAACACTATCACAAGTGCATAAAGTGGTTTTCCACACTAATACAAGTGCGAAAAGTGGTTTTTCAACACTAACACAAGTGCGAAAAGTGGTTTTCCACACTAATACAAGTGCAAAAGTGGTTTCCTGCAACAACACAAGTGCGAAAAGTGGTTTTTCAAGACTAACACAAGTGCGAAAAGTGGTTATTCCACACTAATACAAGTGCAAAAGTGGTTTCCTGCACCAACACAAGTGGGAAATGTGGATTTTCAACACTAACACAAGTGCAAAAAGTGGTTTTTCAACACTAACACAAGTGTGAAAAGTGGTTTTTCAACACTAACACAGTGCGAAAAGTGGTTTTTCAACACTATCACAAGTACAAAAAGTGTTTTATCCACACTAATATAAGTGCAAAAGTCGTTTCCTGCACCAACACAAGTGCGAAAAGTGGTTTTTCAACACTAACACAAGTGCGAAAAGTGGTTTTTCCACACTAATACAAGTGCAAAAGTGGTTTCCTGCACCAACACAAGTGGGAAATGTGGATTTTCAACACTAACATAAGTGCGAAAAGTGGTTTTTCAACACTAACACAAGTGCGAAAAGTAGTTTTTCAACACTATCACAAGTGCAAAAAGTTTTTTTCCCACACTAATACAAGTGCAAAAGTGGTTTCTTGCACCAACACAAGTGGGAAAAGTGGATTTTCAACACTAACACAAGTGCGAAATGTGGTTTTTCAACACTATCACAAGTGCAAAAAGTGTTTTTTCCACACTAATACAAGTGCAAAATTGGTTTCCTGCACCAACACAAGTGCGAAAAGTGGTTTTTCAACACTAACACAAGTGCAAAAAGTGTTTTTTCCACACTAATACAAGTGCAAAAGTGGTTTCCTGCACCAACACAAGTGCGAAAAGTGGTTTTTCAACACTAACACAAGTGCGAAAAGTGGTTTTTCAACACTACCACAAGTGCAAAAAGTGTTTTTTCCACACTAATACAAGTGCAAAAGTGGTTTCCTGCACCAACACAAGTGCGAAAAGTGGTTTTTCAACACTAACACAAGTGCGAAAAGTGGTTTTTCAACACTATCACAAGTGCAAAAAGTGTTTTTTCCACACTAATACAAGTGCAAAAGTGGTTTCCTGCACCAACACAAGTGCGAAAAGTGGTTTTTCAACACTAACACAAGTGCGAAAAGTGGTTTTTCCACACTAATACAAGTGCAAAAGTGGTTTCCTGCACCAACACAAGTGTGAAAAGTGGTTTTTCAACACTAACACAAGTGCGAAAAGTGGTTTTTCAACACTATCACAAGTGCAAAAAGTGTTTTTTCCACACTAATACAAGTGCAAAAGTGGTTTCCTGCACCAACACAAGTGCGAAAAGTGGTTTTTCAACACTAACACAAGTGCGAAAAGTGGTTTTTCCACACTAATACAAGTGCAAAAGTGGTTTCCTGCACCAACACAAGTGCGAAAAGTGGTTTTTCAACACTAACACAAGTGCGAACAGTGGTTTTTCAACACTATCACAAGTGCAAAAAGTGTTTTTTCCACACTAATACAAGTGCAAAAGTGGTTTCCTGCACCAACACAAGTGCGAAAAGTGGTTTTTCAACACTAACACAAGTGCGAAAAGTGGTTTTTCCACACTAATACAAGTGCAAAAGTGGTTTCCTGCACCAACACAAGTGCGAAAAGTGGTTTTTCAACACTAATACAAGTGCAAAAGTGGTTTCCTGCACCAACACAAGTGGGAAATGTGGATTTTCAACACTAACACAAGTGCGAAAAGTGGTTTTTCAACACTAACACACGTGTGAAAAGTCGTTTTTCAACACTAACACAGTGCGAAAAATGGTTTTTCAACACTAACACAAGTGCGAAAAGTGGTTTTTCAACACTATCACAAGTGCAAAAAGTGTTTTATCCACACTAATACAAGTGCAAAAGTGGTTTCCAGCACCAACACAAGTGCGAAAAGTGGTTTTTCAACACTAACACAAGTGCGAAAAGTAGTTTTTCAACACTATCACAAGTGCAAAAAGTGTTTTTTCCACACTAATACAAGTGCAAAAGTGGTTTCCTGCACCAACACAAGTGGGAACAGTGGATTTTCAACACTAACACAAGTGCGAAAAGTGGTTTTTCAACACTAACACAAGTGCGAAAAGTGGTTTTTCAACACTAACACACATGTGAAAAGTAGTTTTTTAACACTAACACAGTGCGAAAAATGGTTTTTCAACACTAACACAAGTGCGAAAAGTGGTTTTTCAACACTATCACAAGTGCAAAAAGTGTTTTTTCCACACTAATATAAGTGCAAAAGTGGTTTCCTGCACCAACACAAGTGGGAAAAGTGGATTTTCAACACTAACACAAGTGCGAAAAGTGGTTTTTCAACACTAACACAAGTGCGAAAAGTGGTTTTTCCACACTAATACAAGTGCAAAAGTGGTTTCCTGCACCAACACAAGTGCGAAAAGTGGTTTTTCAACACTAACACAAGTGCGAACAGTGGTTTTTCAACACTATCACAAGTGCAAAAAGTGTTTTTTCCACACTAATACAAGTGCAAAAGTGGTTTCCTGCACCAACACAAGTGCGAAAAGTGGTTTTTCAACACTAACACAAGTGCGAAAAGTGGTTTTTCCACACTAATACAAGTGCAAAAGTGGTTTCCTGCACCAACACAAGTGCGAAAAGTGGTTTTTCAACACTAATACAAGTGCAAAAGTGGTTTCCTGCACCAACACAAGTGGGAAATGTGGATTTTCAACACTAACACAAGTGCGAAAAGTGGTTTTTCAACACTAACACACGTGTGAAAAGTCGTTTTTCAACACTAACACAGTGCGAAAAATGGTTTTTCAACACTAACACAAGTGCGAAAAGTGGTTTTTCAACACTATCACAAGTGCAAAAAGTGTTTTTTCCACACTAATACAAGTGCAAAAGTGGTTTCCTGCACCAACACAAGTGGGAAAAGTGGATTTTCAACACTAACACAAGTGCGAAAAGTGGTTTTGCAACACTAACACAAGTGCGAAAAGTGGTTTTTCAACACTAACACAAGTGCGAAAAGTGGTTTTTCCACACTAATACAAGTGCAAAAGTGGTTTCCTGTACCAACACAAGTGCGAAAAGTGGTTTTTCAACACTAGCACAAGTGTGAAAACTGGTTTTTCAACACTAACACAAGTGCAAAAAGTGGTTTTTCAACACTATCACAAGTGCATAAAGTGGTTTTCCACACTAATACAAGTGCGAAAAGTGGTTTTTCAACACTAACACAAGTGCAAAAAGTGGTTTTTCCACACTAATACAAGTGCAAAAGTGGTTTCCTGCAACAACACAAGTGCGAAAAGTGGTTTTTCAAGACTAACACAAGTGCGAAAAGTGGTTATTCCACACTAATACAAGTGCAAAAGTGGTTTCCTGCACCAACACAAGTGGGAAATGTGGATTTTCAACACTAACACAAGTGCGAAAAGTGGTTTTTCAACACTAACACAAGTGTGAAAAGTGGTTTTTCAACACTAACACAGTGCGAAAAGTGGTTTTTCAACACTAACACAAGTACAAAAAGTGTTTTATCCACACTAATATAAGTGCAAAAGTCGTTTCCTGCACCAACACAAGTGCGAAAAGTGGTTTTTCAACACTAACACAAGTGCGAAAAGTGGTTTTTCCACACTAATACAAGTGCAAAAGTGGTTTCCTGCACCAACACAAGTGGGAAATGTGGATTTTCAACACTAACATAAGTGCGAAAAGTGGTTTTTCAACACTAACACAAGTGCAAAAAGTGGTTTTTCAACACTATCACAAGCGCAAAAAGTGTTTTTTCCACACTAATACAAGTGCAAATGTGGTTTCCTGCACCAACACAAGTGCCAAAAGTGGTTTTTCAACACTAATACAATTACAAAAGTGGTTTTCTGCACCAACACAAGTGCGAAAAGTGGTTTTTCAACAATAACACAAGTGCGAAAAGTGGTTTTTCCACACTAATACAAGTGCAAAAGTGGTTTCCTGCACCAACACAAGTGCGAAAAGTGGTTTTTCAACACTAACACAAGTGCGAAAAGTGTTTTTTCCACACTAATACAAGTGCAAAAGTGGTTTCCTGCACCAACACAAGTGCGAAAAGTGGTTTTTCAACACTAACACAAGTGCGAAAAGTGGTTTTTCCACACTAATACAAGTGCAAAAGTGGTTTCCTGCACCAACACAAGTGCGAAAAGTGGTTTTTCAACACTAATACAAGTGCAAAAGTGGTTTCCTGCACCAACACAAGTGGGAAATGTGGATTTTCAACACTAACACAAGTGCGAAAAGTGGTTTTTCAACACTAACACACGTGTGAAAAGTCGTTTTTCAACACTAACACAGTGCGAAAAATGGTTTTTCAACACTAACACAAGTGCGAAAAGTGGTTTTTCAACACTATCACAAGTGCAAAAAGTGTTTTTTCCACACTAATACAAGTGCAAAAGTGGTTTCCTGCACCAACACAAGTGGGAAAAGTGGATTTTCAACACTAACACAAGTGCGAAAAGTGGTTTTGCAACACTAACACAAGTGCGAAAAGTGGTTTTTCAACACTAACACAAGTGCGAAAAGTGGTTTTTCCACACTAATACAAGTGCAAAAGTGGTTTCCTGTACCAACACAAGTGCGAAAAGTGGTTTTTCAACACTAGCACAAGTGTGAAAACTGGTTTTTCAACACTAACACAAGTGCAAAAAGTGGTTTTTCAACACTATCACAAGTGCATAAAGTGGTTTTCCACACTAATACAAGTGCGAAAAGTGGTTTTTCAACACTAACACAAGTGCGAAAAGTGGTTTTTCCACACTAATACAAGTGCAAAAGTGGTTTCCTGCAACAACACAAGTGCGAAAAGTGGTTTTTCAAGACTAACACAAGTGCGAAAAGTGGTTATTCCACACTAATACAAGTGCAAAAGTGGTTTCCTGCACCAACACAAGTGGGAAATGTGGATTTTCAACACTAACACAAGTGCGAAAAGTGGTTTTTCAACACTAACACAAGTGTGAAAAGTGGTTTTTCAACACTAACACAGTGCGAAAAGTGGTTTTTCAACACTATCACAAGTACAAAAAGTGTTTTATCCACACTAATATAAGTGCAAAAGTCGTTTCCTGCACCAACACAAGTGCGAAAAGTGGTTTTTCAACACTAACACAAGTGCGAAAAGTGGTTTTTCCACACTAATACAAGTGCAAAAGTGGTTTCCTGCACCAACACAAGTGGGAAATGTGGATTTTCAACACTAACATAAGTGCGAAAAGTGGTTTTTCAACACTAACACAAGTGCAAAAAGTGGTTTTTCAACACTATCACAAGCGCAAAAAGTGTTTTTTCCACACTAATACAAGTGCAAATGTGGTTTCCTGCACCAACACAAGTGCCAAAAGTGGTTTTTCAACACTAATACAATTACAAAAGTGGTTTTCTGCACCAACACAAGTGCGAAAAGTGGTTTTTCAACAATAACACAAGTGCGAAAAGTGGTTTTTCCACACTAATACAAGTGCAAAAGTGGTTTCCTGCACCAACACAAGTGCGAAAAGTGGTTTTTCAACACTAACACAAGTGCGAAAAGTGGTTTTTCAACACGAATACAAGTGCAAAAGTGGTTTCCTGCACCAACACAAGTGGGAAATGTGGATTTTCAACACTAACACAAGTGCCAAAAGTGGTTTTTCAACACTAACACAAGTGTGAGTAGTAGTTTTTCTGCACTAACACAGTGCGAAAAGTGGTTTTTCAACACTAACACAAGTGCGAAAAGTGGTTTTTCAACACTATCACAAGTGCAAAAAGTGTTTTATCCACACTAATACAAGTGCAAAAGTGGTTTCCAGCACCAACACAAGTGCGAAAAGTGGTTTTTCAACACTAACACAAGTGCAAAAAGTGTTTTTTCCACACTAATACAAGTGCAAAAGTGGTTTCCTGCACCAACACAAGTGGGAACAGTGGATTTTCAACACTAACACAAGTGCGAAAAGTGGTTTTTCAACACTAACACAAGTGCGAAAAGTGGTTTTTCAACACTAACACAAGTGCGAAAAGTGGTTTTTCCACACTAATACAAGTGCAAAAGTGGTTTCCTGTACCAACACAAGTGCGAAAAGTGGTTTTTCAACACTAGCACAAGTGTGAAAACTGGTTTTTCAACACTAACACAAGTGCAAAAAGTGGTTTTTCAACACTATCACAAGTGCATAAAGTGGTTTTCCACACTAATACAAGTGCGAAAAGTGGTTTTTCAACACTAACACAAGTGCAAAAAGTGGTTTTTCCACACTAATACAAGTGCAAAAGTGGTTTCCTGCAACAACACAAGTGCGAAAAGTGGTTTTTCAAGACTAACACAAGTGCGAAAAGTGGTTATTCCACACTAATACAAGTGCAAAAGTGGTTTCCTGCACCAACACAAGTGGGAAATGTGGATTTTCAACACTAACACAAGTGCGAAAAGTGGTTTTTCAACACTAACACAAGTGTGAAAAGTGGTTTTTCAACACTAACACAGTGCGAAAAGTGGTTTTTCAACACTAACACAAGTACAAAAAGTGTTTTATCCACACTAATATAAGTGCAAAAGTCGTTTCCTGCACCAACACAAGTGCGAAAAGTGGTTTTTCAACACTAACACAAGTGCGAAAAGTGGTTTTTCCACACTAATACAAGTGCAAAAGTGGTTTCCTGCACCAACACAAGTGGGAAATGTGGATTTTCAACACTAACATAAGTGCGAAAAGTGGTTTTTCAACACTAACACAAGTGCAAAAAGTGGTTTTTCAACACTATCACATGCGCAAAAAGTGTTTTTTCCACACTAATACAAGTGCAAATGTGGTTTCCTGCACCAACACAAGTGCCAAAAGTGGTTTTTCAACACTAATACAATTACAAAAGTGGTTTTCTGCACCAACACAAGTGCGAAAAGTGGTTTTTCAACAATAACACAAGTGCGAAAAGTGGTTTTTCCACACTAATACAAGTGCAAAAGTGGTTTCCTGCACCAACACAAGTGCGAAAAGTGGTTTTTCAACACTAACACAAGTGCGAAAAGTGTTTTTTCCACACTAATACAAGTGCAAAAGTGGTTTCCTGCACCAACACAAGTGCGAAAAGTGGTTTTTCAACACTAACACAAGTGCGAAAAGTGGTTTTTCCACACTAATACAAGTGCAAAAGTGGTTTCCTGCACCAACACAAGTGCGAAAAGTGGTTTTTCAACACTAATACAAGTGCAAAAGTGGTTTCCTGCACCAACACAAGTGGGAAATGTGGATTTTCAACACTAACACAAGTGCGAAAAGTGGTTTTTCAACACTAACACACGTGTGAAAAGTCGTTTTTCAACACTAACACAGTGCGAAAAATGGTTTTTCAACACTAACACAAGTGCGAAAAGTGGTTTTTCAACACTATCACAAGTGCAAAAAGTGTTTTTTCCACACTAATACAAGTGCAAAAGTGGTTTCCTGCACCAACACAAGTGGGAAAAGTGGATTTTCAACACTAACACAAGTGCGAAAAGTGGTTTTGCAACACTAACACAAGTGCGAAAAGTGGTTTTTCAACACTAACACAAGTGCGAAAAGTGGTTTTTCCACACTAATACAAGTGCAAAAGTGGTTTCCTGTACCAACACAAGTGCGAAAAGTGGTTTTTCAACACTAGCACAAGTGTGAAAACTGGTTTTTCAACACTAACACAAGTGCAAAAAGTGGTTTTTCAACACTATCACAAGTGCATAAAGTGGTTTTCCACACTAATACAAGTGCGAAAAGTGGTTTTTCAACACTAACACAAGTGCGAAAAGTGGTTTTTCCACACTAATACAAGTGCAAAAGTGGTTTCCTGCAACAACACAAGTGCGAAAAGTGGTTTTTCAAGACTAACACAAGTGCGAAAAGTGGTTATTCCACACTAATACAAGTGCAAAAGTGGTTTCCTGCACCAACACAAGTGGGAAATGTGGATTTTCAACACTAACACAAGTGCGAAAAGTGGTTTTTCAACACTAACACAAGTGTGAAAAGTGGTTTTTCAACACTAACACAGTGCGAAAAGTGGTTTTTCAACACTATCACAAGTACAAAAAGTGTTTTATCCACACTAATATAAGTGCAAAAGTCGTTTCCTGCACCAACACAAGTGCGAAAAGTGGTTTTTCAACACTAACACAAGTGCGAAAAGTGGTTTTTCCACACTAATACAAGTGCAAAAGTGGTTTCCTGCACCAACACAAGTGAGAAATGTGGATTTTCAACACTAACATAAGTGCGAAAAGTGGTTTTTCAACACTAACACAAGTGCAAAAAGTGGTTTTTCAACACTATCACAAGCGCAAAAAGTGTTTTTTCCACACTAATACAAGTGCAAATGTGGTTTCCTGCACCAACACAAGTGCCAAAAGTGGTTTTTCAACACTAATACAATTACAAAAGTGGTTTTCTGCACCAACACAAGTGCGAAAAGTGGTTTTTCAACAATAACACAAGTGCGAAAAGTGGTTTTTCCACACTAATACAAGTGCAAAAGTGGTTTCCTGCACCAACACAAGTGCGAAAAGTGGTTTTTCAACACTAACACAAGTGCGAAAAGTGGTTTTTCAACACTAATACAAGTGCAAAAGTGGTTTCCTGCACCAACACAAGTGGGAAATGTGGATTTTCAACACTAACACAAGTGCCAAAAGTGGTTTTTCAACACTAACACAAGTGTGAGTAGTAGTTTTTCTGCACTAACACAGTGCGAAAAGTGGTTTTTCAACACTAACACAAGTGCGAAAAGTGGTTTTTCAACACTATCACAAGTGCAAAAAGTGTTTTATCCACACTAATACAAGTGCAAAAGTGGTTTCCAGCACCAACACAAGTGCGAAAAGTGGTTTTTCAACACTAACACAAGTGCAAAAAGTGTTTTTTCCACACTAATACAAGTGCAAAAGTGGTTTCCTGCACCAACACAAGTGGGAACAGTGGATTTTCAACACTAACACAAGTGCGAAAAGTGGTTTTTCAACACTAACACAAGTGCGAAAAGTGGTTTTTCAACACTAACACACGTGTGAAAAGTAGTTTTTTAACACTAACACAGTGCGAAAAATGGTTTTTCAACACTAACACAGGTGCGAAAAGTGGTTTTTCAACACTATCACAAGTGCAAAAAGTGTTTTTTCCACACTAATACAAGTGCAAAAGTGGTTTCCTGCACCAATACAAGTGGGAAAAGAGGATTTTCAACACTAACACAAGTCTGAAAAGTGGTTTTTCAACACTAACACAAGTGCGAAAAGTGGTTTTTCAACACTAACACAAGTGCGAAAAGTGGTTTTTCCACACTAATACAAGTGCAAAAGTGGTTTCCTGCACCAACACAAGTGCGAAAAGTGGTTTTTCAACACTAACACAAGTGCGAAAAGTGGTTTTTCAACACTAACACAAGTGCAAAAAGTGTTTTTTCCACACTAATACAAGTGCAAAAGTGGTTTCCTGCACCAACACAAGTGCGAAAAGTGTTTTTTCCACACTAATACAAGTGCAAAAGTGGTTTCCTGCACCAACACAAGTGCGAAAAGTGGTTTTTCAACACTAACACAAGTGCGAAAAGTGGTTTTTCAACACTAACACAAGTGCAAAAAGTGTTTTTTCCACACTAATACAAGTGCAAAAGTGGTTTCCTGCACCAACACAAGTGCAAAAAGTGTTTTTTCCACACTAATACAAGTGCAAAAGTGGTTTCCTGCACCAACACAAGTGGGAAAAGTGGATTTTCAACACTAACACAAGTGCGAAAAGTGGTTTTTCAACACTAACACAAGTGCGAAAAGTGGTTTTTCAACACTAACACAAGTGCGAAAAGTGGTTTTTCCACACTAATACAAGTGCAAAAGTGGTTTCCTGCACCAACACAAGTGCGAAAAGTGGTTTTTCAACACTAACACAAGTGCGAACAGTGGTTTTTCAACACTATCACAAGTGCAAAAAGTGTTTTTTCCACACTAATACAAGTGCAAAAGTGGTTTCCTGCACCAACACAAGTGCGAAAAGTGGTTTTTCAACACTAACACAAGTGCGAAAAGTGGTTTTCCCACACTAATACAAGTGCAAAAGTGGTTTCCTGCACCAACACAAGTGCGAAAAGTGGTTTTTCAACACTAATACAAGTGCAAAAGTGGTTTCCTGCACCAACACAAGTGGGAAATGTGGATTTTCAACACTAACACAAGTGCGAAAAGTGGTTTTTCAACACTAACACACGTGTGAAAAGTCGTTTTTCAACACTAACACAGTGCGAAAAATGGTTTTTCAACACTAACACAAGTGCGAAAAGTGGTTTTTCAACACTATCACAAGTGCAAAAAGTGTTTTTTCCACACTAATACAAGTGCAAAAGTGGTTTCCTGCACCAACACAAGTGGGAAAAGTGGATTTTCAACACTAACACAAGTGCGAAAAGTGGTTTTGCAACACTAACACAAGTGCGAAAAGTGGTTTTTCAACACTAACACAAGTGCGAAAAGTGGTTTTTCCACACTAATACAAGTGCAAAAGTGGTTTCCTGTACCAACACAAGTGCGAAAAGTGGTTTTTCAACACTAGCACAAGTGTGAAAACTGGTTTTTCAACACTAACACAAGTGCAAAAAGTGGTTTTTCAACACTATCACAAGTGCATAAAGTGGTTTTCCACACTAATACAAGTGCGAAAAGTGGTTTTTCAACACTAACACAAGTGCGAAAAGTGGTTTTCCACACTAATACAAGTGCAAAAGTGGTTTCCTGCAACAACACAAGTGCGAAAAGTGGTTTTTCAAGACTAACACAAGTGCGAAAAGTGGTTATTCCACACTAATACAAGTGCAAAAGTGGTTTCCTGCACCAACACAAGTGGGAAATGTGGATTTTCAACACTAACACAAGTGCGAAAAGTGGTTTTTCAACACTAACACAAGTGCAAAAAGTGGTTTTTCAACACTATCACAAGTGCATAAAGTGGTTTTCCACACTAATACAAGTGCGAAAAGTGGTTTTTCAACACTAACACAAGTGCGAAAAGTGGTTTTCCACACTAATACAAGTGCAAAAGTGGTTTCCTGCAACAACACAAGTGCGAAAAGTGGTTTTTCAAGACTAACACAAGTGCGAAAAGTGGTTATTCCACACTAATACAAGTGCAAAAGTGGTTTCCTGCACCAACACAAGTGGGAAATGTGGATTTTCAACACTAACACAAGTGCGAAAAGTGGTTTTTCAACACTAACACAAGTGTGAAAAGTGGTTTTTCAACACTAACACAAGTGGGAAATGTGGATTTTCAACACTAACACAAGTGGGAAATGTGGATTTTCAACACTAACACAAGTGCCAAAAGTGGTTTTTCAACACTAACACAAGTGTGAGTAGTAGTTTTTCTGCACTAACACAGTGCGAAAAGTGGTTTTTCAACACTAACACAAGTGCGAAAAGTGGTTTTGCCACACTAATACAAGTGCAAAAGTGGTTTCCTGCACCAACACAAGTGGGAAATGTGGATTTTCAACACTAACATAAGTGCGAAAAGTGGTTTTTCAACACTAACACAAGTGCGAAAAGTAGTTTTTCAACACTATCACAAGTGCAAAAAGTTTTTTCCCCACACTAATACAAGTGCAAAAGTGGTTTCTTGCACCAACACAAGTGGGA
The DNA here is from genome assembly GCF_964187855.1 of Myxine glutinosa. Classification (NCBI taxonomy): domain Eukaryota; kingdom Metazoa; phylum Chordata; class Myxini; order Myxiniformes; family Myxinidae; genus Myxine; species Myxine glutinosa. The sequence goes on along the minus strand of NW_027618411.1, from coordinate 41,384 downwards.
AAAGTGGATTTTCAACACTAACACAAGTGCGAAATGTGGTTTTTCAACACTATCACAAGTGCAAAAAGTGTTTTTTCCACACTAATACAAGTGCAAAATTGGTTTCCTGCACCAACACAAGTGCGAAAAGTGGTTTTTCAACACTAACACAAGTGCAAAAAGTGTTTTTTCCACACTAATACAAGTGCAAAAGTGGTTTCCTGCACCAACACAAGTGCGAAAAGTGGTTTTTCAACACTAACACAAGTGCGAAAAGTGGTTTTTCAACACTACCACAAGTGCAAAAAGTGTTTTTTCCACACTAATACAAGTGCAAAAGTGGTTTCCTGCACCAACACAAGTGCGAAAAGTGGTTTTTCAACACTAACACAAGTGCGAAAAGTGGTTTTTCAACACTATCACAAGTGCAAAAAGTGTTTTTTCCACACTAATACAAGTGCAAAAGTGGTTTCCTGCACCAACACAAGTGCGAAAAGTGGTTTTTCAACACTAACACAAGTGCGAAAAGTGGTTTTTCCACACTAATACAAGTGCAAAAGTGGTTTCCAGCACCAACACAAGTGCGAAAAGTGGTTTTTCAACACTAACACAAGTGCGAAAAGTTGTTTTTCAACACTATCACAAGTGCAAAAAGTGTTTTTCCACACTAATACAAGTGCAAAAGTGGTTTCCTGCACCAACACAAGTGCGAAAAGTGGTTTTTCAACACTAACACAAGTGCGAAAAGTGGTTTTTCAACACTATCACAAGTGCAAAAAGTGTTTTTTCCACACTAATACAAGTGCAAAAGTGGTTTCCTGCACCAACACAAGTGCGAAAAGTGGTTTTTCAACACTAACACAAGTGCGAAAAGTGGTTTTTCCACACTAATACAAGTGCAAAAGTGGTTTCCTGCACCAACACAAGTGTGAAAAGTGGTTTTTCAACACTAACACAAGTGCGAAAAGTGGTTTTTCAACACTATCACAAGTGCAAAAAGTGTTTTTTCCACACTAATACAAGTGCAAAAGTGGTTTCCTGCACCAACACAAGTGCGAAAAGTGGTTTTTCAACACTAACACAAGTGCGAAAAGTGGTTTTTCCACACTAATACAAGTGCAAAAGTGGTTTCCTGCACCAACACAAGTGCGAAAAGTGGTTTTTCAACACTAACACAAGTGCGAACAGTGGTTTTTCAACACTATCACAAGTGCAAAAAGTGTTTTTTCCACACTAATACAAGTGCAAAAGTGGTTTCCTGCACCAACACAAGTGCGAAAAGTGGTTTTTCAACACTAACACAAGTGCGAAAAGTGGTTTTTCCACACTAATACAAGTGCAAAAGTGGTTTCCTGCACCAACACAAGTGCGAAAAGTGGTTTTTCAACACTAATACAAGTGCAAAAGTGGTTTCCTGCACCAACACAAGTGGGAAATGTGGATTTTCAACACTAACACAAGTGCGAAAAGTGGTTTTTCAACACTAACACACGTGTGAAAAGTCGTTTTTCAACACTAACACAGTGCGAAAAATGGTTTTTCAACACTAACACAAGTGCGAAAAGTGGTTTTTCAACACTATCACAAGTGCAAAAAGTGTTTTATCCACACTAATACAAGTGCAAAAGTGGTTTCCAGCACCAACACAAGTGCGAAAATTGGTTTTTCAACACTAACACAAGTGCATAAAGTGTTTTTTCCACACTAATACAAGTGCAAAAGTGGTTTCCTGCACCAACACAAGTGGGAACAGTGGATTTTCAACACTAACACAAGTGCGAAAAGTGGTTTTTCAACACTATCACAAGTGCATAAAGTGTTTTTTCCACACTAATACAAGTGCAAAAGTGGTTTCCTGCACCAACACAAGTGGGAACAGTGGATTTTCAACACTAACACAAGTGCGAAAAGTGGTTTTTCAACACTAACACAAGTGCGAAAAGTGGTTTTTCAACACTAACACACATGTGAAAAGTAGTTTTTTAACACTAACACAGTGCGAAAAATGGTTTTTCAACACTAACACAAGTGCGAAAAGTGGTTTTTCAACACTATCACAAGTGCAAAAAGTGTTTTTTCCACACTAATATAAGTGCAAAAGTGGTTTCCTGCACCAACACAAGTGGGAAAAGTGGATTTTCAACACTAACACAAGTGCGAAAAGTGGTTTTTCAACACTAACACAAGTGCGAAAAGTGGTTTTTCAACACTAACACAAGTGCGAAAAGTGGTTTTTCCACACTAATACAAGTGCAAAAGTGGTTTCCTGCACCAACACAAGTGCGAAAAGTGGTTTTTCAACACTAACACAAGTGCGAACAGTGGTTTTTCAACACTATCACAAGTGCAAAAAGTGTTTTTTCCACACTAATACAAGTGCAAAAGTGGTTTCCTGCACCAACACAAGTGCGAAAAGTGGTTTTTCAACACTAACACAAGTGCGAAAAGTGGTTTTTCCACACTAATACAAGTGCAAAAGTGGTTTCCTGCACCAACACAAGTGCGAAAAGTGGTTTTTCAACACTAATACAAGTGCAAAAGTGGTTTCCTGCACCAACACAAGTGGGAAATGTGGATTTTCAACACTAACACAAGTGCGAAAAGTGGTTTTTCAACACTAACACACGTGTGAAAAGTCGTTTTTCAACACTAACACAGTGCGAAAAATGTTTTTTCAACACTAACACAAGTGCGAAAAGTGGTTTTTCAACACTATCACAAGTGCAAAAAGTGTTTTTTCCACACTAATACAAGTGCAAAAGTGGTTTCCTGCACCAACACAAGTGGGAAAAGTGGATTTTCAACACTAACACAAGTGCGAAAAGTGGTTTTGCAACACTAACACAAGTGCGAAAAGTGGTTTTTCAACACTAACACAAGTGCGAAAAGTGGTTTTTCCACACTAATACAAGTGCAAAAGTGGTTTCCTGTACCAACACAAGTGCGAAAAGTGGTTTTTCAACACTAGCACAAGTGTGAAAACTGGTTTTTCAACACTAACACAAGTGCAAAAAGTGGTTTTTCAACACTATCACAAGTGCATAAAGTGGTTTTCCACACTAATACAAGTGCGAAAAGTGGTTTTTCAACACTAACACAAGTGCGAAAAGTGGTTTTTCCACACTAATACAAGTGCAAAAGTGGTTTCCTGCAACAACACAAGTGCGAAAAGTGGTTTTTCAAGACTAACACAAGTGCGAAAAGTGGTTATTCCACACTAATACAAGTGCAAAAGTGGTTTCCTGCACCAACACAAGTGGGAAATGTGGATTTTCAACACTAACACAAGTGCGAAAAGTGGTTTTTCAACACTAACACAAGTGTGAAAAGTGGTTTTTCAACACTAACACAGTGCGAAAAGTGGTTTTTCAACACTATCACAAGTACAAAAAGTGTTTTATCCACACTAATATAAGTGCAAAAGTCGTTTCCTGCACCAACACAAGTGCGAAAAGTGGTTTTTCAACACTAACACAAGTGCGAAAAGTGGTTTTTCCACACTAATACAAGTGCAAAAGTGGTTTCCTGCACCAACACAAGTGGGAAATGTGGATTTTCAACACTAACATAAGTGCGAAAAGTGGTTTTTCAACACTAACACAAGTGCAAAAAGTGGTTTTTCAACACTATCACAAGCGCAAAAAGTGTTTTTTCCACACTAATACAAGTGCAAATGTGGTTTCCTGCACCAACACAAGTGCCAAAAGTGGTTTTTCAACACTAATACAATTACAAAAGTGGTTTTCTGCACCAACACAAGTGCGAAAAGTGGTTTTTCAACAATAACACAAGTGCGAAAAGTGGTTTTTCCACACTAATACAAGTGCAAAAGTGGTTTCCTGCACCAACACAAGTGCGAAAAGTGGTTTTTCAACACTAACACAAGTGCGAAAAGTGTTTTTTCCACACTAATACAAGTGCAAAAGTGGTTTCCTGCACCAACACAAGTGTGAAAAGTGGTTTTTCAACACTAACACAAGTGCGAAAAGTGGTTTTTCCACACTAAGACAAGTGCAAAAGTGGTTTCCTGCACCAACACAAGTGCGAAAAGTGGTTTTTCAACATTAATACAAGTGCAAAAGTGGTTTCCTGCACCAACACAAGTGGGAAATGTGGATTTTCAACACTAACACAAGTGCGAAAAGTGGTTTTTCAACACTAACACACGTGTGAAAAGTCGTTTTTCAACACTAACACAGTGCGAAAAATGGTTTTTCAACACTAACACAAGTGCGAAAAGTGGTTTTTCAACACTATCACAAGTGCAAAAAGTGTTTTTTCCACACTAATACAAGTGCAAAAGTGGTTTCCTGCACCAACACAAGTGGGAAAAGTGGATTTTCAACACTAACACAAGTGCGAAAAGTGGTTTTGCAACACTAACACAAGTGCGAAAAGTGGTTTTTCAACACTAACACAAGTGCGAAAAGTGGTTTTTCCACACTAATACAAGTGCAAAAGTGGTTTCCTGTACCAACACAAGTGCGAAAAGTGGTTTTTCAACACTAGCACAAGTGTGAAAACTGGTTTTTCAACACTAACACAAGTGCAAAAAGTGGTTTTTCAACACTATCACAAGTGCATAAAGTGGTTTTCCACACTAATACAAGTGCGAAAAGTGGTTTTTCAACACTAACACAAGTGCGAAAAGTGGTTTTTCCACACTAATACAAGTGCAAAAGTGGTTTCCTGCAACAACACAAGTGCGAAAAGTGGTTTTTCAAGACTAACACAAGTGCGAAAAGTGGTTATTCCACACTAATACAAGTGCAAAAGTGGTTTCCTGCACCAACACAAGTGGGAAATGTGGATTTTCAACACTAACACAAGTGCGAAAAGTGGTTTTTCAACACTAACACAAGTGTGAAAAGTGGTTTTTCAACACTAACACAGTGCGAAAAGTGGTTTTTCAACACTATCACAAGTACAAAAAGTGTTTTATCCACACTAATATAAGTGCAAAAGTCGTTTCCTGCACCAACACAAGTGCGAAAAGTGGTTTTTCAACACTAACACAAGTGCGAAAAGTGGTTTTTCCACACTAATACAAGTGCAAAAGTGGTTTCCTGCACCAACACAAGTGCGAAAAGTGGTTTTTCAACACTAACACAAGTGCGAAAAGTGGTTTTTCCACACTAATACAAGTGCAAAAGTGGTTTCCTGCACCAACACAAGTGTGAAAAGTGGTTTTTCAACACTAACACAAGTGCGAAAAGTGGTTTTTCAACACTATCACAAGTGCAAAAAGTGTTTTTTCCACACTAATACAAGTGCAAAAGTGGTTTCCTGCACCAACACAAGTGCGAAAAGTGGTTTTTCAACACTAACACAAGTGCGAAAAGTGGTTTTTCCACACTAATACAAGTGCAAAAGTAGTTTCCTGCACCAACACAAGTGCGAAAAGTGGTTTTTCAACACTAACACAAGTGCGAACAGTGGTTTTTCAACACTATCACAAGTGCAAAAAGTGTTTTTTCCACACTAATACAAGTGCAAAAGTGGTTTCCTGCACCAACACAAGTGCGAAAAGTGGTTTTTCAACACTAACACAAGTGCGAAAAGTGGTTTTTCCACACTAATACAAGTGCAAAAGTGGTTTCCTGCACCAACACAAGTGCGAAAAGTGGTTTTTCAACACTAATACAAGTGCAAAAGTGGTTTCCTGCACCAACACAAGTGGGAAATGTGGATTTTCAACACTAACACAAGTGCGAAAAGTGGTTTTTCAACACTAACACACGTGTGAAAAGTCGTTTTTCAACACTAACACAGTGCGAAAAATGGTTTTTCAACACTAACACAAGTGCGAAAAGTGGTTTTTCAACACTATCACAAGTGCAAAAAGTGTTTTATCCACACTAATACAAGTGCAAAAGTGGTTTCCAGCACCAACACAAGTGCGAAAAGTGGTTTTTCAACACTAACACAAGTGCGAAAAGTAGTTTTTCAACACTATCACAAGTGCAAAAAGTGTTTTTTCCACACTAATACAAGTGCAAAAGTGGTTTCCTGCACCAACACAAGTGGGAACAGTGGATTTTCAACACTAACACAAGTGCGAAAAGTGGTTTTTCAACACTAACACAAGTGCGAAAAGTGGTTTTTCAACACTAACACACATGTGAAAAGTAGTTTTTTAACACTAACACAGTGCGAAAAATGGTTTTTCAACACTAACACAAGTGCGAAAAGTGGTTTTTCAACACTATCACAAGTGCAAAAAGTGTTTTTTCCACACTAATATAAGTGCAAAAGTGGTTTCCTGCACCAACACAAGTGGGAAAAGTGGATTTTCAACACTAACACAAGTGCGAAAAGTGGTTTTTCAACACTAACACAAGTGCGAAAAGTGGTTTTTCAACACTAACACAAGTGCAAAAAGTGGTTTTTCCACACTAATACAAGTGCAAAAGTGGTTTCCTGCACCAACACAAGTGCGAAAAGTGGTTTTTCAACACTAACACAAGTGCGAACAGTGGTTTTTCAACACTATCACAAGTGCAAAAAGTGTTTTTTCCACACTAATACAAGTGCAAAAGTGGTTTCCTGCACCAACACAAGTGCGAAAAGTGGTTTTTCAACACTAACACAAGTGCGAAAAGTGGTTTTTCCACACTATTACAAGTGCAAAAGTGGTTTCCTGCACCAACACAAGTGCGAAAAGTGGTTTTTCAACACTAATACAAGTGCAAAAGTGGTTTCCTGCACCAACACAAGTGGGAAATGTGGATTTTCAACACTAACACAAGTGCGAAAAGTGGTTTTTCAACACTAACACACGTGTGAAAAGTCGTTTTTCAACACTAACACAGTGCGAAAAATGGTTTTTCAACACTAACACAAGTGCGAAAAGTGGTTTTTCAACACTATCACAAGTGCAAAAAGTGTTTTTTCCACACTAATACAAGTGCAAAAGTGGTTTCCTGCACCAACACAAGTGGGAAAAGTAGATTTTCAACACTAACACAAGTGCGAAAAGTGGTTTTGCAACACTAACACAAGTGCGAAAAGTGGTTTTTCAACACTAACACAAGTGCGAAAAGTGGTTTTTCCACACTAATACAAGTGCAAAAGTGGTTTCCTGTACCAACACAAGTGCGAAAAGTGGTTTTTCAACACTAGCACAAGTGTGAAAACTGGTTTTTCAACACTAACACAAGTGCAAAAAGTGGTTTTTCAACACTATCACAAGTGCATAAAGTGGTTTTCCACACTAATACAAGTGCGAAAAGTGGTTTTTCAACACTAACACAAGTGCGAAAAGTGGTTTTTCCACACTAATACAAGTGCAAAAGTGGTTTCCTGCAACAACACAAGTGCGAAAAGTGGTTTTTCAAGACTAACACAAGTGCGAAAAGTGGTTATTCCACACTAATACAAGTGCAAAAGTGGTTTCCTGCACCAACACAAGTGGGAAATGTGGATTTTCAACACTAACACAAGTGCGAAAAGTGGTTTTTCAACACTAACACAAGTGTGAAAAGTGGTTTTTCAACACTAACACAGTGCGAAAAGTGGTTTTTCAACACTATCACAAGTACAAAAAGTGTTTTATCCACACTAATATAAGTGCAAAAGTCGTTTCCTGCACCAACACAAGTGCGAAAAGTGGTTTTTCAACACTAACACAAGTGCGAAAAGTGGTTTTTCCACACTAATACAAGTGCAAAAGTGGTTTCCTGCACCAACACAAGTGGGAAATGTGGATTTTCAACACTAACATAAGTGCGAAAAGTGGTTTTTCAACACTAACACAAGTGCAAAAAGTGGTTTTTCAACACTATCACAAGCGCAAAAAGTGTTTTTTCCACACTAATACAAGTGCAAATGTGGTTTCCTGCACCAACACAAGTGCCAAAAGTGGTTTTTCAACACTAATACAATTACAAAAGTGGTTTTCTGCACCAACACAAGTGCGAAAAGTGGTTTTTCAACAATAACACAAGTGCGAAAAGTGGTTTTTCCACACTAATACAAGTGCAAAAGTGATTTCCTGCACCAACACAAGTGCGAAAAGTGGTTTTTCAACACTAACACAAGTGCGAAAAGTGTTTTTTCCACACTAATACAAGTGCAAAAGTGGTTTCCTGCACCAACACAAGTGCGAAAAGTGGTTTTTCAACACTAACACAAGTGCGAAAAGTGGTTTTTCCACACTAATACAAGTGCAAAAGTGGTTTCCTGCACCAACACAAGTGCGAAAAGTGGTTTTTCAACATTAATACAAGTGCAAAAGTGGTTTCCTGCACCAACACAAGTGGGAAATGTGGATTTTCAACACTAACACAAGTGCGAAAAGTGGTTTTTCAACACTAACACACGTGTGAAAAGTCGTTTTTCAACACTAACACAGTGCGAAAAATGGTTTTTCAACACTAACACAAGTGCGAAAAGTGGTTTTTCCACACTGATACAAGTGCAAAAGTGGTTTCCTGCACCAACACAAGTGGGAAAAGTGGATTTTCAACACTAACACAAGTGCGAAAAGTGGTTTTGCAACACTAACACAAGTGCGAAAAGTGGTTTTTCAACACTAACACAAGTGCGAAAAGTGGTTTTTCCACACTAATACAAGTGCAAAAGTGGTTTCCTGTACCAACACAAGTGCGAAAAGTGGTTTTTCAACACTAGCACAAGTGTGAAAACTGGTTTTTCAACACTAACACAAGTGCAAAAAGTGGTTTTTCAACACTATCACAAGTGCATAAAGTGGTTTTCCACACTAATACAAGTGCGAAAAGTGGTTTTTCAACACTAACACAAGTGCGAAAAGTGGTTTTTCCACACGAATACAAGTGCAAAAGTGGTTTCCTGCAACAACACAAGTGCGAAAAGTGGTTTTTCAAGACTAACACAAGTGCGAAAAGTGGTTATTCCACACTAATACAAGTGCAAAAGTGGTTTCCTGCACCAACACAAGTGGGAAATGTGGATTTTCAACACTAACACAAGTGCGAAAAGTGGTTTTTCAACACTAACACAAGTGTGAAAAGTGGTTTTTCAACACTAACACAGTGCGAAAAGTGGTTTTTCAACACTATCACAAGTACAAAAAGTGTTTTATCCACACTAATATAAGTGCAAAAGTCGTTTCCTGCACCAACACAAGTGCGAAAAGTGGTTTTTCAACACTAACACAAGTGCGAAAAGTGGTTTTTCCACACTAATACAAGTGCAAAAGTGGTTTCCTGCACCAACACAAGTGGGAAATGTGGATTTTCAACACTAACATAAGTGCGAAAAGTGGTTTTTCAACACTAACACAAGTGCAAAAAGTGGTTTTTCAACACTATCACAAGCGCAAAAAGTGTTTTTTCCACACTAATACAAGTGCAAATGTGGTTTCCTGCACCAACACAAGTGCCAAAAGTGGTTTTTCAACACTAATACAATTACAAAAGTGGTTTTCTGCACCAACACAAGTGCGAAAAGTGGTTTTTCAACAATAACACAAGTGCGAAAAGTGGTTTTTCCACACTAATACAAGTGCAAAAGTGGTTTCCTGCACCAACACAAGTGCGAAAAGTGGTTTTTCAACACTAACACAAGTGCGAAAAGTGGTTTTTCAACACTAATACAAGTGCAAAAGTGGTTTCCTGCACCAACACAAGTGGGAAATGTGGATTTTCAACACTAACACAAGTGCCAAAAGTGGTTTTTCAACACTAACACAAGTGTGAGTAGTAGTTTTTCTGCACTAACACAGTGCGAAAAGTGGTTTTTCAACACTAACACAAGTGCGAAAAGTGGTTTTTCAACACTATCACAAGTGCAAAAAGTGTTTTATCCACACTAATACAAGTGCAAAAGTGGTTTCCAGCACCAACACAAGTGCGAAAAGTGGTTTTTCAACACTAACACAAGTGCGAAAAGTAGTTTTTCAACACTATCACAAGTGCAAAAAGTGTTTTTTCCACACTAATACAAGTGCAAAAGTGGTTTCCTGCACCAACACAAGTGGGAACAGTGGATTTTCAACACTAACACAAGTGCGAAAAGTGGTTTTTCAACACTAACACAAGTGGGAAAAGTGGTTTTTCAACACTAACACACGTGTGAAAAGTAGTTTTTTTAACACTAACACAGTGCGAAAAATGGTTTTTCAACACTAACACAAGTGCGAAAAGTGGTTTTTCAACACTATCACAAGTGCAAAAAGTGTTTTTTCCACACTAATACAAGTGCAAAAGTGGTTTCCTGCACCAATACAAGTGGGAAAAGAGGATTTTCAACACTAACACAAGTCTGAAAAGTGGTATTTCAACACTAACACAAGTGCGAAAAGTGGTTTTTCAACACTAACACAAGTGCGAAAAGTGGTTTTTCCACACTAATACAAGTGCAAAAGTGGTTTCCTGCACCAACACAAGTGCGAAAAGTGGTTTTTCAACACTAACACAAGTGCGAAAAGTGGTTTTTCAACACTAACACAAGTGCAAAAAGTGTTTTTTCCACACTAATACAAGTGCAAAAGTGGTTTCCTGCACCAACACAAGTGCGAAAAGTGGTTTTTCAACACTATCACAAGTGCAAAAAGTGTTTTTTCCACACTAATACAAGTGCAAAAGTGGTTTCCTGCACCAACACAAGTGCGAAAAGTGTTTTTTCCACACTAATACAAGTGCAAAAGTGGTTTCCTGCACCAACACAAGTGCGAAAAGTGGTTTTTCAACACTAACACAGTGCGAAAAGTGGTTTTTCAACACTAACACAAGTGCGAAAAGTGGTTTTTCAACACTATCACAAGTGCAAAAAGTGTTTTATCCACACTAATACAAGTGCAAAAGTGGTTTCCAGCACCAACACAAGTGCGAAAAGTGGATTTTCAACACTAACACAAGTGCGAAAAGTAGTTTTTCAACACTATCACAAGTGCAAAAAGTGTTTTTTCCACACTAATACAAGTGCAAAAGTGGTTTCCTGCACCAACACAAGTGGGAAAAGTGGATTTTCAACACTAACACAAGTGCGAAAAGTGGTTTTTCAACACTAACACAAGTGCGAAAAGTGGTTTTTCAACACTAACACAAGTGCGAAAAGTGGTTTTTCCACACTAATACAAGTGCAAAAGTGGTTTCCTGCACCAACACAGTGCGAAAAGTGGTTTTTCAACACTAACACAAGTGCGAAAAGTGGTTTTTCAACACTATCACAAGTGCAAAAAGTGTTTTTTCCACACTAATACAAGTGCAAAAGTGGTTTCCTGCACCAACACAAGTGCGAAAAGTGGTTTTTCAACACTAACACAAGTGCAAAAAGTGGTTTTTCCACACTAATACAAGTGCAAAAGTGGTTTCCAGCACCAACACAAGTGCGAAAAGTGGTTTTTCAACACTATCACAAGTGTGAAAAGTAGTTTTTCAACACTCACACAGTGCGTAAAGTGGTTTTTCAACACTAACACAAGTGCGAAAAGTGGTTTTTCAACACTATCACAAGTGCAAAAAGTGTTTTATCCACACTAATACAAGTGCAAAAGTGGTTTTCAGCACCAACACAAGTGGGAAAAGTGGATTTTCAACACTAACACAAGTGCGAAAAGTGGTTTTTCAACACTAACACAAGTGCGAAAAGTGGTTTTTCAACACTAACACAAGTGCGAAAAGTGGTTTTTCCACACGAATACAAGTGCAAAAGTGGTTTCCTGCACCAACACAGTGCGAAAAGTGGTTTTTCAACACTAACACAAGTGCGAAAACTGGTTTTTCAACACTAACACAGTGCAAAAAGTGGTTTTTCAACACTATCACAAGTACATAAAGTGGTTTTCCACACTAATACAAGTGCGAAAAGTGGTTTTTCAACACTAACACAAGTGCGAAAAGTGGTTTTTCCACACTAATACAAGTGCAAAAGTGGTTTCCTGCACCAACACAAGTGCGAAAAGTGGTTTTTCAAGACTAACACAAGTGCGAAAAGTGGTTATTCCACACTAATACAAGTGCAAAAGTGGTTTCCTGCACCAACACAAGTGGGAAATGTGGATTTTCAACACTAACACAAGTGCGAAAAGTGGTTTTTCAACACTAACACAAGTGTGAAAAGTGGTTTTTCAACACTAACACAGTGCGAAAAGTGGTTTTTCAACACTATCACAAGTGCAAAAAGTGTTTTATCCACACTAATACAAGTGCAAAAGTCGTTTCCTGCACCAATACAAGTGCGATAAGTGGTTTTTCAACACTAACACAAGTGCGAAAAGTGGTTTTTCCACACTAATACAAGTGCAAAAGTGGTTTCCTGCACCAACACAAGTGGGAAAAGTGGATTTTCAACACTAACACAAGTGCAAAAAGTGGTTTTTCAACACTAACACAAGTTCGAAAAGTGGTTTTTCAACACTATCACAAGTGCAAAAAGTGTTTTATCCACACTAATACAAGTGCAAAAGTCGTTTCCTGCACCAACACAAGTGCGAAAAGTGGTTTTTCAACACTAACACAAGTGCAAAAAGTGGTTTTTCCACACTAATACAAGTGCAAAAGTGGTTTCCTGCACCAACACAAGTAGGAAATGTGGATTTTCAACACTAACACAAGTGCGAAAAGTGGTTTTTCAACACTAACACAAGTGTGAATAGTAGTTTTTCAACACTAACACAGTGCGAAAAGTGGTTTTTCAACACTAACACAAGTGCGAAAAGTGGTTTTTCAACACTATCACAAGTGCAAAAAGTGTTTTATCCACACTAATACAAGTGCAAAAGTGGTTTCCAGCACCAACACAAGTGCGAAAAGTGGATTTTCAACACTAACACAAGTGCGAAAAGTAGTTTTTCAACACTATCACAAGTGCAAAAAGTGTTTTTTCCACACTAATACAAGTGCAAAAGTGGTTTCCTGCACCAACACAAGTGGAAAAAGTGGATTTTCAACACTAACACAAGTGCGAAAAGTGGTTTTTCCACACTAATACAAGTGCGAAAACTGGTTTTTTCAACACTAACACAAGTGCGAAAACTGGTTTTTCAACACTAACACAAGTGCAAAAAGTGGTTTTTCAACACTATCACAAGTGCAAAAAGTGTTTTTTCCACACTAATACAAGTGCAAAATTGGTGTCCTGCACCAACACAAGTGCGAAAAGTGGTTTTTCAACACTAACACAAGTGTGAAAATTGGTTTTTCAACACTATCACAAGTGCAAAAAGTGTTTTATCCACACTAATACAAGTGCAAAAGTGGTTTCCTGCACCAACACAAGTGCGAAAAGTGGTTTTTCAACACTAAAACAAGTGCGAAAAGTGGTTTTTCGACACTAATACAAGTGCAAAAGTGGTTTCCTGCACCAACACAAGTGGGAACAGTGGATTTTCAACACTAACACAAGTGCGAAAAGTGGTTTTTCAACACTAACACAAGTGCGAAAAGTGGTTTTTCAACACTAACACACGTGTGAAAAGTAGTTTTTCAACACTAACACAGTGCGAAAAATGGTTTTTCAACACTAACACAAGTGCGAAAAGTGGTTTTTCAACACTATCACAAGTGCAAAAAGTGTTTTTCCCACACTAATACAAGTGCAAAAGTGGTTTCCTGCACCAACACAAGTGGGAAAAGTGGATTTTCAACACTAACACAAGTGCGAAAAGTGGTTTTTCAACACTAACACAAGTGCGAAAAGTGGTTTTTCAACACTAACACAAGTGCGAAAAGTGGTTTTTCCACACTAATACAAGTGCAAAAGTGGTTTCCTGCACCAACACAGTGCGAAAAGTGGTTTTTCAACACTAACACAAGTGCGAAAACTGGTTTTTCAACACTAACACAAGTGCAAAAAGTGGTTTTTCAACACTATCACAATTGCATAAAGTGGTTTTCCACACTAATACAAGTGCGAAAAGTGGTTTTTCCACACTAACACAAGTGCAAAAAGTGGTTTTTCCACACTAATACAAGTGCAAAAGTGGTTTCCTGCACCAACACAAGTGCGAAAAGTGGTTTTTCAAGACTAACACAAGTGCGAAAAGTGGTTATTCCACACTAATACAAGTGCAAAAGTGGTTTCCTGCACCAACACAAGTGGGAAATGTGGATTTTCAACACTAACACAAGTGCGAAAAGTGGTTTTTCAACACTAACACAAGTGTGAAAAGTGGTTTTTCAACACTAACACAGTGCGAAAAGTGGTTTTTCAACACTATCACAAGTGCAAAAAGTGTTTTATCCACACTAATACAAGTGCAAAAGTCGTTTCCTGCACCAATACAAGTGCGAAAAGTGGTTTTTCAACACTAACACAAGTGCGAAAAGTGGTTTTCCACACTAATACAAGTGCAAAAGTGGTTTCCTGCACCAACACAAGTGGGAAAAGTGGATTTTCAACACTAACACAAGTGCAAAAAGTGGTTTTTCAACACTAACACAAGTGCGAAAAGTGGTTTTTCAACACTATCACAAGTGCAAAAAGTGTTTTATCCACACTAATACAAGTGCAAAAGTCGTTTCCTGCACCAACACAAGTGCGAAAAGTGGTTTTTCAACACTAACACAAGTGCAAAAAGTGGTTTTTCCACACTAATACAAGTGCAAAAGTGGTTTCCTGCACCAACACAAGTGGGAAATGTGGATTTTCAACACTAACACAAGTGCGAAAAGTGGTTTTTCAACACCAACACAAGTGTGAATAGTAGTTTTTCAACACTAACACAGTGCGAAAAGTGTTTTTTCAACACTAACACAAGTGCGAAAAGTGGTTTTTCAACACTATCACAAGTGCAAAAAGTGTTTTATCCACACTAATACAAGTGCAAAAGTGGTTTCCAGCACCAACACAAGTGCGAAAAGTGGATTTTCAACACTAACACAAGTGCGAAAAGTAGTTTTTCAACACTATCACAAGTGCAAAAAGTGTTTTTTCCACACTAGTACAAGTGCAAAAGTGGTTTCCTGCACCAACACAAGTGGGAAAAGTGGATTTTCAACACTAACACAAGTGCGAAAAGTGGTTTTTCCACACTAATACAAGTGCGAAAACTGGTTTTTCAACACTAACACAAGTGCGAAAACTGGTTTTTCAACACTAACACAAGTGCAAAAAGTGGTTTTTCAACACTATCACAAGTGCAAAAAGTGTTTTTTCCACACTAATACAAGTGCAAAATTGGTGTCCTGCACCAACACAAGTGCGAAAAGTGGTTTTTCAACACTAACACAAGTGTGAAAAGTGGTTTTTCAACACTATCACAAGTGCAAAAAGTGTTTTATCCACACTAATACAAGTGCAAAAGTGGTTTCCTGCACCAACACAAGTGCGAAAAGTGGTTTTTCAACACTAAAACAAGTGCAAAAAGTGGTTTTTCGACACTAATACAAGTGCAAAAGTGGTTTCCTGCACCAACACAAGTGGGAAAAGTGGATTTTCAACACTAACACAAGTGCGAAAAGTGGTTTTTCAACACCAACACAAGTGCGAAAAGTGGTTTTTCAACACTATCACAAGTGCAAAAAGTGTTTTTCCACACTAATACAAGTGCAAAAGTGGTTTCCTGCACCAACACAAGTGCGAAAAGTGGTTTTTCAACACTAACACAAGTGCAAAAAGTGGTTTTTCCACACTAATACAAGTGCAAAAGTGGTTTCCAGCACCAACACAAGTGCGAAAAGTGGTTTTTCAACACTATCACAAGTGTGAAAAGTAGTTTTTCAACACTCACACAGTGCGAAAAGTGGTTTTTCAACACTAACACAAGTGCGAAAAGTGGTTTTTCAACACTATCACAAGTGCAAAAAGTGTTTTATCCACACTAATACAAGTGCAAAAGTGGTTTCCAGCACCAACACAAGTGGGAAAAGTGGATTTTCAACACTAACACAAGTGCGAAAAGTGGTTTTTCAACACTAACACAAGTGCGAAAAGTGGTTTTTCAACACTAACACAAGTGCGAAAAGTGGTTTTTCGACACTAATACAAGTGCAAAAGTGGTTTCCTGCACCAACACAGTGCGAAAAGTGGTTTTTCAACACTAACACAAGTGCGAAAAGTGGTTTTTCAACACTATCACAAGTGCAAAAAGTGTTTTTTCCACACTAATACAAGTGCAAAAGTGGTTTCCTGCACCAACACAAGTGCGAAAAGTGGTTTTTCAACACTAACACAAGTGCAAAAAGTGGTTTTTCCACACTAATACAAGTGCAAAAGTGGTTTCCAGCACCAACACAAGTGCGAAAAGTGGTTTTTCAACACTATCACAAGTGTGAAAAGTAGTTTTTCAACACTCACACAGTGCGAAAAGTGGTTTTTCAACACTAACACAAGTGCGAAAAGTGGTTTTTCAACACTATCACAAGTGCAAAAAGTGTTTTATCCACACTAATACAAGTGCAAAGTGGTTTCCAGCACCAACACAAGTGGGAAAAGTGGATTTTCAACACTAACACAAGTGCGAAAAGTGGTTTTTCAACACTAACACAAGTGCGAAAAGTGGTTTTTCAACACTAACACAAGTGCGAAAAGTGGTTTTTCCACACGAATACAAGTGCAAAAGTGGTTTCCTGCACCAACACAGTGCGAAAAGTGGTTTTTCAACACTAACACAAGTGCGAAACTGGTTTTTCAACACTAACACAGTGCAAAAAGTGGTTTTTCAACACTATCACAAGTACATAAAGTGGTTTTCCACACTAATACAAGTGCGAAAAGTGGGTTTTTCAACACTAACACAAGTGCGAAAAGTGGTTTTTCCACACTAATTACAAGTGCAAAAGTGGTTTCCTGCACCAACACAAGTGCGAAAAGTGGTTTTTCAAGACTAACACAAGTGCGAAAAGTGGTTATTCCACACTAATACAAGTGCAAAAGTGGTTTCCTGCACCAACACAAGTGGGAAATGTGGATTTTCAACACTAACACAAGTGCGAAAAGTGGTTTTCAACACTAACACAAGTGTGAAAAGTGGTTTTTCAACACTAACACATTGCGAAAAGTGGTTTTTCAACACTATCACAAGTGCAAAAAGTGTTTTATCCACACTAATACAAGTGCAAAAGTCATTTCCTGCACCAATACAAGTGCGAAAAGTGGTTTTTCAACACTAACACAAGTGCGAAAACTGGTTTTTCAACACTAACACAGTGCAAAAAGTGGGTTTTTCAACACTATCACAAGTACATAAAGTGGTTTTCCACACTAATACAAGTGCGAAAAGTGGTTTTTCAACACTAACACAAGTGCGAAAAGTGGTTTTTCCACACTAATACAAGTGCAAAAGTGGTTTCCTGCACCAACACAAGTGCGAAAAGTGGTTTTTCAAGACTAACACAAGTGCGAAAAGTGGTTATTCCACACTAATACAAGTGCAAAAGTGGTTTCCTGCACCAACACAAGTGGGAAATGTGGATTTTCAACACTAACACAAGTGCGAAAAGTGGTTTTTCAACACTAACACAAGTGTGAAAAGTGGTTTTTCAACACTAACACATTGCGAAAAGTGGTTTTTCAACACTATCACAAGTGCAAAAAGTGTTTTATCCACACTAATACAAGTGCAAAAGTCATTTCCTGCACCAATACAAGTGCGAAAAGTGGTTTTTCAACACTAACACAAGTGCGAAAAGTGGTTTTTCCACACTAATACAAGTGCAAAAGTGGTTTCCTGCACCAACACAAGTGGGAAAAGTGGATTTTCAACACTAACACAAGTGCAAAAAGTGGTTTTTCAACACTAACACAAGTGCGAAAAGTGGTTTTTCAACACTATCACAAGTGCAAAAAGTGTTTTATCCACACTAATACAAGTGCAAAAGTCGTTTCCTGCACCAACACAAGTGCGAAAAGTGGTTTTTCAACACTAACACAAGTGCAAAAAGTGGTTTTTCCACACTAATACAAGTGCAAAAGTGGTTTCCTGCACCAACACAAGTGGGAAATGTGGATTTTCAACACTAACACAAGTGCGAAAAGTGGTTTTTCAACACTAACACAAGTGTGAATAGTAGTTTTTCAACACTAACACAGTGCGAAAAGTGGTTTTTCAACACTAACACAAGTGCGAAAAGTGGTTTTTCAACACTATCACAAGTGCAAAAAGTGTTTTATCCACACTAATACAAGTGCAAAAGTGGTTTCCAGCACCAACACAAGTGCGAAAAGTGGATTTTCAACACTAACACAAGTGCGAAAAGTAGTTTTTCAACACTATCACAAGTGCAAAAAGTGTTTTTTCCACACTAATACAAGTGCAAAAGTGGTTTCCTGCACCAACACAAGTGGGAAAAGTGGATTTTCAACACTAACACAAGTGCGAAAAGTGGTTTTTCCACACTAATACAAGTGCGAAAACTGGTTTTTCAACACTAACACAAGTGCGAAAACTGGTTTTTCAACACTAACACAAGTGCAAAAAGTGGTTTTTCAACACTATCACAAGTGCAAAAAGTGTTTTTTCCACACTAATACAAGTGCAAAATTGGTGTCCTGCACCAACACAAGTGCGAAAAGTGGTTTTTCAACACTAACACAAGTGTGAAAATTGGTTTTTCAACACTATCACAAGTGCAAAAAGTGTTTTATCCACACTAATACAAGCACAAAAGTGGTTTCCTGCACCAACACAAGTGCGAAAAGTGGTTTTTCAACACTAAAACAAGTGCGAAAAGTGGTTTTTCGACACTAATACAAGTGCAAAAGTGGTTTCCTGCACCAACACAAGTGGGAACAGTGGATTTTCAACACTAACACAAGTGCGAAAAGTGGTTTTTCAACACTAACACAAGTGCGAAAAGTGGTTTTTCAACACTAACACACGTGTGAAAAGTAGTTTTTCAACACTAACACAGTGCGAAAAATGGTTTTTCAACACTAACACAAGTGCGAAAAGTGGTTTTTCAACACTATCACAAGTGCAAAAAGTGTTTTTCCCACACTAATACAAGTGCAAAAGTGGTTTCCTGCACCAACACAAGTGGGAAATGTGGATTTTCAACACTAACACAAGTGCGAAAAGTGGTTTTTCAACACTAACACAAGTGTGAAAAGTGGTTTTTCAACACTAACACAGTGCGAAAAGTGGTTTTTCAACACTATCACAAGTGCAAAAAGTGTTTTATCCACACTAATACAAGTGCAAAAGTCGTTTCCTGCACCAATACAAGTGCGAAAAGTGGTTTTTCAACACTAACACAAGTGCGAAAAGTGGTTTTTCCACACTAATACAAGTGCAAAAGTGGTTTCCTGCACCAACACAAGTGGGAAAAGTGGATTTTCAACACTAACACAAGTGCAAAAAGTGGTTTTTCAACACTAACACAAGTGCGAAAAGTGGTTTTTCAACACTATCACAAGTGCAAAAAGTGTTTTATCCACACTAATACAAGTGCAAAAGTCGTTTCCTGCACCAACACAAGTGCGAAAAGTGGTTTTTCAACACTATCACAAGTGCAAAAAGTGTTTTATCCACACTAATACAAGTGCAAAAGTGGTTTCCAGCACCAACACAAGTGCGAAAAGTGGATTTTCAACACTAACACAAGTGCGAAAAGTAGTTTTTCAACACTATCACAAGTGCAAAAAGTGTTTTTTCCACACTAATACAAGTGCAAAAGTGGTTTCCTGCACCAACACAAGTGGGAAAAGTGGATTTTCAACACTAACACAAGTGCGAAAAGTGGTTTTTCCACACTAATACAAGTGCGAAAACTGGTTTTTCAACACTAACACAAGTGCGAAAACTGGTTTTTCAACACTAACACAAGTGCAAAAAGTGGTTTTTCAACACTATCACAAGTGCAAAAAGTGTTTTTTCCACACTAATACAAGTGCAAAATTGGTGTCCTGCACCAACACAAGTGCGAAAAGTGGTTTTTCAACACTAACACAAGTGTGAAAATTGGTTTTTCAACACTATCACAAGTGCAAAAAGTGTTTTATCCACACTAATACAAGCACAAAAGTGGTTTCCTGCACCAACACAAGTGCGAAAAGTGGTTTTTCAACACTAAAACAAGTGCGAAAAGTGGTTTTTCGACACTAATACAAGTGCAAAAGTGGTTTCCTGCACCAACACAAGTGGGAACAGTGGATTTTCAACACTAACACAAGTGCGAAAAGTGGTTTTTCAACACTAACACAAGTGCGAAAAGTGGTTTTTCAACACTAACACACGTGTGAAAAGTAGTTTTTCAACACTAACACAGTGCGAAAAATGGTTTTTCAACACTAACACAAGTGCGAAAAGTGGTTTTTCAACACTATCACAAGTGCAAAAAGTGTTTTTCCCACACTAATACAAGTGCAAAAGTGGTTTCCTGCACCAACACAAGTGGGAAATGTGGATTTTCAACACTAACACAAGTGCGAAAAGTGGTTTTTCAACACTAACACAAGTGTGAAAAGTGGTTTTTCAACACTAACACAGTGCGAAAAGTGGTTTTTCAACACTATCACAAGTGCAAAAAGTGTTTTATCCACACTAATACAAGTGCAAAAGTCGTTTCCTGCACCAATACAAGTGCGAAAAGTGGTTTTTCAACACTAACACAAGTGCGAAAAGTGGTTTTTCCACACTAATACAAGTGCAAAAGTGGTTTCCTGCACCAACACAAGTGGGAAAAGTGGATTTTCAACACTAACACAAGTGCAAAAGTGGTTTTTCAACACTAACACAAGTGCGAAAAGTGGTTTTTTCAACACTATCACAAGTGCAAAAAGTGTTTTATCCACACTAATACAAGTGCAAAAGTCGTTTCCTGCACCAACACAAGTGCGAAAAGTGGTTTTTCAACACTAACACAAGTGCAAAAAGTGGTTTTTCCACACTAATACAAGTGCAAAAGTGGTTTCCTGCACCAACACAAGTGGGAAATGTGGATTTTCAACACTAACACAAGTGCAAAAAGTGGTTTTTCAACACTAACACAAGTGTGAATAGTAGTTTTTCAACACTAACACAGTGCGAAAAGTGTTTTTTCAACACTAACACAAGTGCGAAAAGTGGTTTTTCAACACTATCACAAGTGCAAAAAGTGTTTTATCCACACTAATACAAGTGCAAAAGTGGTTTCCAGCACCAACACAAGTGCGAAAAGTGGATTTTCAACACTAACACAAGTGCGAAAAGTAGTTTTTCAACACTATCACAAGTGCAAAAAGTGTTTTTTCCACACTAGTACAAGTGCAAAAGTGGTTTCCTGCACCAACACAAGTGGGAAAAGTGGATTTTCAACACTAACACAAGTGCGAAAAGTGGTTTTTCCACACTAATACAAGTGCGAAAACTGGTTTTTCAACACTAACACAAGTGCGAAAACTGGTTTTTCAACACTAACACAAGTGCAAAAAGTGGTTTTTCAACACTATCACAAGTGCAAAAAGTGTTTTTTCCACACTAATACAAGTGCAAAATTGGTGGCCTGCACCAACACAAGTGCGAAAAGTGGTTTTTCAACACTAACACAAGTGTGAAAAGTGGTTTTTTCAACACTATCACAAGTGCAAAAAGTGTTTTATCCACACTAATACAAGTGCAAAAGTGGTTTCCTGCACCAACACAAGTGCGAAAAGTGGTTTTTCAACACTAAAACAAGTGCGAAAAGTGGTTTTTCGACACTAATACAAGTGCAAAAGTGGTTTCCTGCACGTTGGTGCACAAGTGGGAAAAGTGGGAAAAGTACAAGTGGGAAATACAAGTGGGAAAAGTGGATTTTCAACACTAACACAAGTGCGAAAAGTGGTTTTTCAACACCAACACAAGTGCGAAAAGTGGTTTTTCAACACTATCACAAGTGCAAAAAGTGTTTTTTCCACACTAATACAAGTGCAAAAGTGGTTTCCTGCACCAACACAAGTGCGAAAAGTGGTTTTTCAACACTAACACAAGTGCAAAAAGTGGTTTTTCCACACTAATACAAGTGCAAAAGTGGTTTCCAGCACCAACACAAGTGCGAAAAGTGGTTTTTCAACACTATCACAAGTGTGAAAAGTAGTTTTTCAACACTCACACAGTGCGAAAAGTGGTTTTTCAACACGAACACAAGTGCGAAAAGTGGTTTTTCAACACTATCACAAGTGCAAAAAGTGTTTTATCCACACTAATACAAGTGCAAAAGTGGTTTCCAGCACCAACACAAGTGGGAAAAGTGGATTTTCAACACTAACACAAGTGCGAAAAGTGGTTTTTCAACACTAACACAAGTGCGAAAAGTGATTTTTCAACACTAACATAAGTGCGAAAAGTGGTTTTTCCACACTAATACAAGTGCAAAAGTGGTTTCCTGCACCAACACAGTGCGAAAAGTGGTTTTTCAACACTAACACAAGTGCGAAAAGTGGTTTTTCAACACTATCACAAGTGCAAAAAGTGTTTTTTCCACACTAATACAAGTGCAAAAGTGGTTTCCTGCACCAACACAAGTGCGAAAAGTGGTTTTTCAACACAAACACAAGTGCGAAAAGTGGTTTTTCAACACTATCACAAGTGCAAAAAGTGTTTTATCCACACTAATACAAGTGCAAAAGTGGTTTCCAGCACCAACACAAGTGCGAAAAGTGGATTTTCAACACTAACACAAGTGCGAAAAGTAGTTTTTCAACACTATCACAAGTGCAAAAAGTGTTTTTTCCACCCTAATACAAGTGCAAAAGTGGTTTCCTGCACCAACACAAGTGGGAAAAGTGGATTTTCAACACTAACACAAGTGCGAAAAGTGGTTTTTCCACACTAATACAAGTGCGAAAACTGGTTTTTCAACACTAACACAAGTGCGAAAACTGGTTTTTCAACACTAACACAAGTGCAAAAAGTGGTTTTTCAACACTATCACAAGTGCAAAAAGTGTTTTTTCCACACTAATACAAGTGCAAAATTGGTGTCCTGCACCAACACAAGTGCGAAAAGTGGTTTTTCAACACTAACACAAGTGTGAAAATTGGTTTTTCAACACTATCACAAGTGCAAAAAGTGTTTTATCCACACTAATACAAGCGCAAAAGTGGTTTCCTGCACCAACACAAGTGCGAAAAGTGGTTTTTCAACACTAAAACAAGTGCGAAAAGTGGTTTTTCGACACTAATACAAGTGCAAAAGTGGTTTCCTGCACCAACACAAGTGGGAACAGTGGATTTTCAACACTAACACAAGTGCGAAAAGTGGTTTTTCAACACTAACACAAGTGCGAAAAGTGGTTTTTCAACACTAACACACGTGTGAAAAGTAGTTTTTCAACACTATCACAAGTGCAAAAAGTGTTTTTTCCACACTAATACAAGTGCAAAAGTGGTTTCCTGCACCAACACAAGTGCGAAAAGTGGTTTTTCAACACTAACACAAGTGCAAAAAGTGGTTTTTCCACACTAATACAAGTGCAAAAGTGGTTTCCAGCACCAACACAAGTGCGAAAAGTGGTTTTTCAACACTATCACAAGTGTGAAAAGTAGTTTTTCAACACTCACACAGTGCGAAAAGTGGTTTTTCAACACTAACACAAGTGCGAAAAGTGGTTTTTCAACACTATCACAAGTGCAAAAAGTGTTTTATCCACACTAATACAAGTGCAAAAGTGGTTTCCAGCACCAACACAAGTGGGAAAAGTGGATTTTCAACACTAACACAAGTGCGAAAAGTGGTTTTTCAACACTAACACAAGTGCGAAAAGTGGTTTTTCAACACTAACACAAGTGCGAAAAGTGGTTTTTCCACACTAATACAAGTGCAAAAGTGGTTTCCTGCACCAACACAGTGCGAAAAGTGGTTTTTCAACACTAACACAAGTGCGAAAAGTGGTTTTTCAACACTATCACAAGTGCAAAAAGTGTTTTTTCCACACTAATACAAGTGCAAAAGTGGTTTCCTGCACCAACACAAGTGCGAAAAGTGGTTTTTCAACACTAACACAAGTGCAAAAAGTGGTTTTTCCACACTAATACAAGTGCAAAAGTGGTTTCCAGCACCAACACAAGTGCGAAAAGTGGTTTTTCAACACTATCACAAGTGTGAAAAGTAGTTTTTCAACACTCACACAGTGCGAAAAGTGGTTTTTCAACACTAACACAAGTGCGAAAAGTGGTTTTTCAACACTATCACAAGTGCAAAAAGTGTTTTATCCACACTAATACAAGTGCAAAAGTGGTTTCCAGCACCAACACAAGTGGGAAAAGTGGATTTTCAACACTAACACAAGTGCGAAAAGTGGTTTTTCAACACTAACACAAGTGCGAAAAGTGGTTTTTCAACACTAACACAAGTGCGAAAAGTGGTTTTTCCACACGAATACAAGTGCAAAAGTGGTTTCCTGCACCAACACAGTGCGAAAAGTGGTTTTTCAACACTAACACAAGTGCGAAAACTGGTTTTTCAACACTAACACAGTGCAAAAAGTGGTTTTTCAACACTATCACAAGTACATAAAGTGGTTTTCCACACTAATACAAGTGCGAAAAGTGGTTTTTCAACACTAACACAAGTGCGAAAAGTGGTTTTTCCACACTAATACAAGTGCAAAAGTGGTTTCCTGCACCAACACAAGTGCGAAAAGTGGTTTTTCAAGACTAACACAAGTGCGAAAAGTGGTTATTCCACACTAATACAAGTGCAAAAGTGGTTTCCTGCACCAACACAAGTGGGAACAGTGGATTTTCAACACTAACACAAGTGCGAAAAGTGGTTTTTCAACACTAACACAAGTGCGAAAAGTGGTTTTTCAACACTAACACACGTGTGAAAAGTAGTTTTTCAACACTATCACAAGTGCAAAAAGTGTTTTTTCCACACTAATACAAGTGCAAAAAGTGGTTTTTCCACACTAATACAAGTGCAAAAGTGGTTTCCTGCACCAACACAAGTGGGAAATGTGGATTTTCAACACTAACACAAGTGCGAAAAGTGGTTTTTCAACACTAACACAAGTGTGAATAGTAGTTTTTCAACACTAACACAGTGCGAAAAGTGGTTTTTCAACACAAACACAAGTGCGAAAAGTGGTTTTTCAACACTATCACAAGTGCAAAAAGTGTTTTATCCACACTAATACAAGTGCAAAAGTGGTTTCCAGCACCAACACAAGTGCGAAAAGTGGATTTTCAACACTAACACAAGTGCGAAAAGTAGTTTTTCAACACTATCACAAGTGCAAAAAGTGTTTTTTCCACCCTAATACAAGTGCAAAAGTGGTTTCCTGCACCAACACAAGTGGGAAAAGTGGATTTTCAACACTAACACAAGTGCGAAAAGTGGTTTTTCCACACTAATACAAGTGCGAAAACTGGTTTTTCAACACTAACACAAGTGCGAAAACTGGTTTTTCAACACTAACACAAGTGCAAAAAGTGGTTTTTCAACACTATCACAAGTGCAAAAAGTGTTTTTTCCACACTAATACAAGTGCAAAATTGGTGTCCTGCACCAACACAAGTGCGAAAAGTGGTTTTTCAACACTAACACAAGTGTGAAAATTGGTTTTTCAACACTATCACAAGTGCAAAAAGTGTTTTATCCACACTAATACAAGCGCAAAAGTGGTTTCCTGCACCAACACAAGTGCGAAAAGTGGTTTTTCAACACTAAAACAAGTGCGAAAAGTGGTTTTTCGACACTAATACAAGTGCAAAAGTGGTTTCCTGCACCAACACAAGTGGGAACAGTGGATTTTCAACACTAACACAAGTGCGAAAAGTGGTTTTTCAACACTAACACAAGTGCGAAAAGTGGTTTTTCAACACTAACACACGTGTGAAAAGTAGTTTTTCAACACTATCACAAGTGCAAAAAGTGTTTTTTCCACACTAATACAAGTGCAAAAGTGGTTTCCTGCACCAACACAAGTGCGAAAAGTGGTTTTTCAACACTAACACAAGTGCAAAAAGTGGTTTTTCCACACTAATACAAGTGCAAAAGTGGTTTCCAGCACCAACACAAGTGCGAAAAGTGGTTTTTCAACACTATCACAAGTGTGAAAAGTAGTTTTTCAACACTCACACAGTGCGAAAAGTGGTTTTTCAACACTAACACAAGTGCGAAAAGTGGTTTTTCAACACTATCACAAGTGCAAAAAGTGTTTTATCCACACTAATACAAGTGCAAAAGTGGTTTCCAGCACCAACACAAGTGGGAAAAGTGGATTTTCAACACTAACACAAGTGCGAAAAGTGGTTTTTCAACACTAACACAAGTGCGAAAAGTGGTTTTTCAACACTAACACAAGTGCGAAAAGTGGTTTTTCCACACTAATACAAGTGCAAAAGTGGTTTCCTGCACCAACACAGTGCGAAAAGTGGTTTTTCAACACTAACACAAGTGCGAAAAGTGGTTTTTCAACACTATCACAAGTGCAAAAAGTGTTTTTTCCACACTAATACAAGTGCAAAAGTGGTTTCCTGCACCAACACAAGTGCGAAAAGTGGTTTTTCAACACTAACACAAGTGCAAAAAGTGGTTTTTCCACACTAATACAAGTGCAAAAGTGGTTTCCAGCACCAACACAAGTGCGAAAAGTGGTTTTTCAACACTATCACAAGTGTGAAAAGTAGTTTTTCAACACTCACACAGTGCGAAAAGTGGTTTTTCAACACTAACACAAGTGCGAAAAGTGGTTTTTCAACACTATCACAAGTGCAAAAAGTGTTTTATCCACACTAATACAAGTGCAAAAGTGGTTTCCAGCACCAACACAAGTGGGAAAAGTGGATTTTCAACACTAACACAAGTGCGAAAAGTGGTTTTTCAACACTAACACAAGTGTGAATAGTAGTTTTTCAACACTAACACAGTGCGAAAAGTGGTTTTTCAACACAAACACAAGTGCGAAAAGTGGTTTTTCAACACTATCACAAGTGCAAAAAGTGTTTTATCCACACTAATACAAGTGCAAAAGTGGTTTCCAGCACCAACACAAGTGCGAAAAGTGGATTTTCAACACTAACACAAGTGCGAAAAGTAGTTTTTCAACACTATCACAAGTGCAAAAAGTGTTTTTTCCACCCTAATACAAGTGCAAAAGTGGTTTCCTGCACCAACACAAGTGGGAAAAGTGGATTTTCAACACTAACACAAGTGCGAAAAGTGGTTTTTCCACACTAATACAAGTGCGAAAACTGGTTTTTCAACACTAACACAAGTGCGAAAACTGGTTTTTCAACACTAACACAAGTGCAAAAAGTGGTTTTTCAACACTATCACAAGTGCAAAAAGTGTTTTTTCCACACTAATACAAGTGCAAAATTGGTGTCCTGCACCAACACAAGTGCGAAAAGTGGTTTTTCAACACTAACACAAGTGTGAAAATTGGTTTTTTCAACACTATCACAAGTGCAAAAAGTGTTTTATCCACACTAATACAAGCGCAAAAGTG
Source organism: Myxine glutinosa (assembly GCF_964187855.1). Classification (NCBI taxonomy): domain Eukaryota; kingdom Metazoa; phylum Chordata; class Myxini; order Myxiniformes; family Myxinidae; genus Myxine; species Myxine glutinosa. The sequence goes on along the minus strand of NW_027618411.1, from coordinate 14,127 downwards.
GTTTCCTGCACCAACACAAGTGCGAAAAGTGGTTTTTCAACACTAAAACAAGTGCGAAAAGTGGTTTTTCGACACTAATACAAGTGCAAAAGTGGTTTCCTGCACCAACACAAGTGGGAACAGTGGATTTTCAACACTAACACAAGTGCGAAAAGTGGTTTTTCAACACTAACACAAGTGCGAAAAGTGGTTTTTCAACACTAACACACGTGTGAAAAGTAGTTTTTCAACACTATCACAAGTGCAAAAAGTGTTTTTTCCACACTAATACAAGTGCAAAAGTGGTTTCCTGCACCAACACAAGTGCGAAAAGTGGTTTTTCAACACTAACACAAGTGCAAAAAGTGGTTTTTCCACACTAATACAAGTGCAAAAGTGGTTTCCAGCACCAACACAAGTGCGAAAAGTGGTTTTTCAACACTATCACAAGTGTGAAAAGTAGTTTTTCAACACTCACACAGTGCGAAAAGTGGTTTTTCAACACTAACACAAGTGCGAAAAGTGGTTTTTCAACACTATCACAAGTGCAAAAAGTGTTTTATCCACACTAATACAAGTGCAAAAGTGGTTTCCAGCACCAACACAAGTGGGAAAAGTGGATTTTCAACACTAACACAAGTGCGAAAAGTGGTTTTTCAACACTAACACAAGTGCGAAAAGTGGTTTTTCAACACTAACACAAGTGCGAAAAGTGGTTTTTCCACACTAATACAAGTGCAAAAGTGGTTTCCTGCACCAACACAGTGCGAAAAGTGGTTTTTCAACACTAACACAAGTGCGAAAAGTGGTTTTTCAACACTATCACAAGTGCAAAAAGTGTTTTTTTCCACACTAATACAAGTGCAAAAGTGGTTTCCTGCACCAACACAAGTGCGAAAAGTGGTTTTTCAACACTAACACAAGTGCAAAAAGTGGTTTTTCCACACTAATACAAGTGCAAAAGTGGTTTCCAGCACCAACACAAGTGCGAAAAGTGGTTTTTCAACACTATCACAAGTGTGAAAAGTAGTTTTTCAACACTCACACAGTGCGAAAAGTGGTTTTTCAACACTAACACAAGTGCGAAAAGTGGTTTTTCAACACTATCACAAGTGCAAAAAGTGTTTTATCCACACTAATACAAGTGCAAAAGTGGTTTCCAGCACCAACACAAGTGGGAAAAGTGGATTTTCAACACTAACACAAGTGCGAAAAGTGGTTTTTCAACACTAACACAAGTGCGAAAAGTGGTTTTTCAACACTAACACAAGTGCGAAAAGTGGTTTTTCCACACGAATACAAGTGCAAAAGTGGTTTCCTGCACCAACACAGTGCGAAAAGTGGTTTTTCAACACTAACACAAGTGCGAAAACTGGTTTTTCAACACTAACACAGTGCAAAAAGTGGTTTTTCAACACTATCACAAGTACATAAAGTGGTTTTCCACACTAATACAAGTGCGAAAAGTGGTTTTTCAACACTAACACAAGTGCGAAAAGTAGTTTTTCCACACTAATACAAGTGCAAAAGTGGTTTCCTGCACCAACACAAGTGCGAAAAGTGGTTTTTCAAGACTAACACAAGTGCGAAAAGTGGTTATTCCACACTAATACAAGTGCAAAAGTGGTTTCCTGCACCAACACAAGTGGGAACAGTGGATTTTCAACACTAACACAAGTGCGAAAAGTGGTTTTTCAACACTAACACAAGTGCGAAAAGTGGTTTTTCAACACTAACACACGTGTGAAAAGTAGTTTTTCAACACTATCACAAGTGCAAAAAGTGTTTTTTCCACACTAATACAAGTGCAAAAGTGGTTTCCTGCACCAACACAAGTGCGAAAAGTGGTTTTTCAACACTAACACAAGTGCAAAAAAGTTGTTTTTCCACACTAATACAAGTGCAAAAGTGGTTTCCAGCACCAACACAAGTGCGAAAAGTGGTTTTTCAACACTATCACAAGTGTGAAAAGTAGTTTTTCAACACTCACACAGTGCGAAAAGTGGTTTTTCAACACTAACACAAGTGCGAAAAGTGGTTTTTCAACACTATCACAAGTGCAATAAGTGTTTTATCCACACTAATACAAGTGCAAAAGTGGTTTCCAGCACCAACACAAGTGGGAAAAGTGGATTTTCAACACTAACACAAGTGCGAAAAGTGGTTTTTCAACACTAACACAAGTGCGAAAAGTGGTTTTTCAACACTAACACAAGTGCGAAAAGTGGTTTTTCCACACTAATACAAGTGCAAAAGTGGTTTCCTGCACCAACACAGTGCGAAAAGTGGTTTTTCAACACTAACACAAGTGCGAAAAGTGGTTTTTCAACACTATCACAAGTGCAAAAAGTGTTTTTTCCACACTAATACAAGTGCAAAAGTGGTTTCCTGCACCAACACAAGTGCGAAAAGTGGTTTTTCAACACTAACACAAGTGCAAAAAGTGGTTTTTCCACACTAATACAAGTGCAAAAGTGGTTTCCAGCACCAACACAAGTGCGAAAAGTGGTTTTTCAACACTATCACAAGTGTGAAAAGTAGTTTCTCAACACTCACACAGTGCGAAAAGTGGTTTTTCAACACTAACACAAGTGCGAAAAGTGGTTTTTCAACACTATCACAAGTGCAAAAAGTGTTTTATCCACACTAATACAAGTGCAAAAGTGGTTTCCAGCACCAACACAAGTGGGAAAAGTGGATTTTCAACACTAACACAAGTGCGAAAAGTGGTTTTTCAACACTAACACAAGTGCGAAAAGTGGTTTTTCAACACTAACACAAGTGCGAAAAGTGGTTTTTCCACACGAATACAAGTGCAAAAGTGGTTTCCTGCACCAACACAGTGCGAAAAGTGGTTTTTCAACACTAACACAAGTGCGAAAACTGGTTTTTCAACACTAACACAGTGCAAAAAGTGGTTTTTCAACACTATCACAAGTACATAAAGTGGTTTTCCACACTAATACAAGTGCGAAAAGTGGTTTTTCAACACTAACACAAGTGCGAAAAGTGGTTTTTCCACACTAATACAAGTGCAAAAGTGGTTTCCTGCACCAACACAAGTGCGAAAAGTGGTTTTTCAAAACTAACACAAGTGCGAAAAGTGGTTATTCCACACTAATACAAGTGCAAAAGTGGTTTCCTGCACCAACACAAGTGGGAAATGTGGATTTTCAACACTAACACAAGTGCGAAAAGTGGTTTTTCAACACTAACACAAGTGTGAAAAGTGGTTTTTCAACACTAACACATTGCGAAAAGTGGTTTTTCAACACTATCACAAGTGCAAAAAGTGTTTTATCCACACTAATACAAGTGCAAAAGTCATTTCCTGCACCAATACAAGTGCGAAAAGTGGTTTTTCAACACTAACACAAGTGCGAAAAGTGGTTTTTCCACACTAATACAAGTGCAAAAGTGGTTTCCTGCACCAACACAAGTGGGAAAAGTGGATTTTCAACACTAACACAAGTGCAAAAAGTGGTTTTTCAACACTAACACAAGTGCGAAAAGTGGTTTTTCAACACTATCACAAGTGCAAAAAGTGTTTTATCCACACTAATACAAGTGCAAAAGTCGTTTCCTGCACCAACACAAGTGCGAAAAGTGGTTTTTCAACACTAACACAAGTGCAAAAAGTGGTTTTTCCACACTAATACAAGTGCAAAAGTGGTTTCCTGCACCAACACAAGTGGGAAATGTGGATTTTCAACACTAACACAAGTGGAAAAAGTGGTTTTTCAACACTAACACAAGTGTGAATAGTAGTTTTTCAACACTAACACAGTGCGAAAAGTGGTTTTTCAACACAAACACAAGTGCGAAAAGTGGTTTTTCAACACTATCACAAGTGCAAAAAGTGTTTTATCCACACTAATACAAGTGCAAAAGTGGTTTCCAGCACCAACACAAGTGCGAAAAGTGGATTTTCAACACTAACACAAGTGCGAAAAGTAGTTTTTCAACACTATCACAAGTGCAAAAAGTGTTTTTTCCACACTAATACAAGTGCAAAAGTGGTTTCCTGCACCAACACAAGTGGGAAAAATGGTTTTTCAACACTAACACAAGTGCGAAAAGTGGTTTTTCAACACTAACGCAAGTGCGAAAAGTGGTTTTTCAACACTATCACAAGTGCAAAAAGTGTTTTTTCCACACTAATACAAGTGCAAAAGTGGTTTCCTGCACCAACACAAGTGCGAAAAGTGGTTTTTCAACACTAACACAAGTGCGAAAAGTGGTTTTTCAACACTAACACAAGTGAGAAAAGTGTTTTTTCCACACTAATACAAGTGCAAAAGTGGTTTCCTGCACCAACACAAGTGCGAAAAGTGGTTTTTCAACACTATCACAAGTGCGAAAAGTGGTTTTTCAACACTATCACAAGTGCAAAAAGTGTTTTTTCCACACTAATACAAGTGCAAAAGTGGTTTCCTGCACCAACACAAGTGCGAAAAGTGGTTTTTCAACACTAACACAAGTGCGAAAGGTGGTTTTTCAACACTAACACAAGTGCAAAAAGTGTTTTTTCCAAACTAATACAAGTGCAAAAGTGGTTTCCTGCACTAACACAAGTGCGAAAAGTGGTTTTTCAACACTAACACAAGTGCGAAAAGTGGTTTTTCCACACTAATACAAGTGCAAAAGTGGTTTCCTGCACCAACACAAGTGCGAAAAGTGGTTTTTCAACACTAACACAAGTGCGAAAAGTGGTTTTTCAACACAATCACAAGTGCAAAAAGTGTTTATTCCACACTAATGCAAGTGCAAAAGTGGTTTCCTGCAACAACCCAAGTGCGAAAAGTGGTTTTTCAACACTAACACAAGTGCGAAAAGTGGTTTTTCCACACTAATACAAGTGCAAAAGTGGTTTCCTGCACCAACACAAGTGCGAAAAGTGGTTTTTCAACACTAACACAAGTGCGAAAAGTGGTTTTTCAACACTAATACAAGTGCAAAAGTGGTTTCCTGCACCAACACAAGTGCGAAAAGTGGTTTTTCAACACTAACACAAGTGCAAAAAGTGTTTTTTCCAAACTAATACAAGTGCAAAAGTGGTTTCCTGCACTAACACAAGTGCGAAAAGTGGTTTTTCAACACTAACACAAGTGCAAAAAGTGTTTTTTTCCAAACTAATACAAGTGCAAAAGTGGTTTCCTGCACTAACACAAGTGCAAAAAGTGGTTTTTCAACACTAACACAAGTGCGAAAAGTGGTTTTTCCACACTAATACAAGTGCAAAAGTGGTTTCCTGCACCAACACAAGTGCGAAAAGTGGTTTTTCAACACTAACACAAGTGCGAAAGGTGGTTTTTCAACACTAACACAAGTGCAAAAAGTGTTTTTTCCAAACTAATACAAGTGCAAAAGTGGTTTCCTGCACTAACACAAGTGCGAAAAGTGGTTTTTCAACACTAACACAAGTGCGAAAAGTGGTTTGTCCACACTAATACAAGTGCAAAAGTGGTTTCCTGCACCAACACAAGTGCGAAAAGTGGTTTTTCAACACTAACACAAGTGCGAAAAGTGGTTTTTCAACACAATCACAAGTGCAAAAAGTGTTTATTCCACACTAATGCAAGTGCAAAAGTGGTTTCCTGCAACAACCCAAGTGTGAAAAGTAGTTTTTCAACACTAACACAAGTGCGAAAAGTGGTTTTTCAACACTAACACAAGTGCAAAAAGTGGTTTTTCAACACTATCACAAGTGCAAAAAGTGTTTTTTCCACACTAATACAAGTGCAAAAGTGGTTTCCTGCACCAACACAAGTGCGAAAAGTGGTTTTTCAACACTAACACAAGTGCGAAAATTGGTTTTTCAACACTAACACAAGTGAGAAAAGTGTTTTTTCCACACTAATACAAGTGCAAAAGTGGTTTCCTGCAACAACACAAGTGCGAAAAGTGGTTTTTCAACACTAACACAAGTGCGAAAAGTGGTTTTTCAACACTAACACAAGTGCGAAAAGTTGTTTTTCCACACTAATACAAGTGCAAAAGTGGTTTCCTGCACCAACACAAGTGCGAAAAGTGGTTTTTCAACACTAACGCAAGTGCGAAAAGTGGTTTTTCAACACTATCACAAGTGCAAAAAGTGTTTTTTCCACACTAATACAAGTGCAAAAGTGGTTTCCTGCACCAACACAAGTGCGAAAAGTGGTTTTTCAACACTAACACAAGTGCGAAAAGTGGTTTTTCAACAATAACACAAGTGAGAAAAGTGTTTTTTCCACACTAATACAAGTGCAAAAGTGGTTTCCTGCACCAACACAAGTGCGAAAAGTGGTTTTTCAACACTATTACAAGTGCGAAAAGTGGTTTTTCAACACTATCACAAGTGCAAAAAGTGTTTTTTCCACACTAATACAAGTGCAAAAGTGGTTTCCTGCACCAACACAAGTGCGAAAAGTGGTTTTTCAACACTAACACAAGTGCGAAAGGTGGTTTTTCAACACTAACACAAGTGCAAAAAGTGGTTTTTCAACACTATCACAAGTGCAAAAAGTGTTTTTTCCAAACTAATACAAGTGCAAAAGTGGTTTCCTGCACTAACACAAGTGCGAAAAGTGGTTTTTCAACACTAACACAAGTGTGAAAAGTGGTTTTTCCACACTAATACAAGTGCAAAAGTGGTTTCCTGCACCAACACAAGTGCGAAAAGTGGTTTTTCAACACTAACACAAGTGCGAAAAGTGGTTTTTCAACACAATCACAAGTGCAAAAAGTGTTTATTCCACACTAATGCAAGTGCAAAACTGGTTTCCTGCAACAACCCAAGTGTGAAAAGTAGTTTTTCAACACTAACACAAGTGCGAAAAGTGGTTTTTCAACACTAACACAAGTGCAAAAAGTGGTTTTTCAACACTATCACAAGTGCAAAAAGTGTTTTTTCCACACTAATACAAGTGCAAAAGTGGTTTCCTGCACCAACACAAGTGCGAAAAGTGGTTTTTCAACACTAACACAAGTGCGAAAAGTGGTTTTTCAACACTAACACAAGTGAGAAAAGTGTTTTTTCCACACTAATACAAGTGCAAAAGTGGTTTCCTGCACCAACACAAGTGCGAAAAGTGGTTTTTCAACACTAACACAAGTGCGAAAAGTGGTTTTTCAACACTATCACAAGTGCAAAAAGTGTTTTTTCCACACTAATACAAGTGCAAAAGTGGTTTCCTGCACCAACACAAGTGCGAAAAGTGGTTTTTCAACACTAACACAAGTGCGAAAAGTGGTTTTTCAACACTAACACAAGTGCGAAAAGTGGTTTTTCCACACTAATACAAGTGCAAAAGTGGTTTCCTGCACCAACACAAGTGCGAAAAGTGGTTTTTCAACACTAACACAAGTGCGAAAAGTGGTTTTTCAACACTATCACAAGTGCAAAAAGTGTTTTTTCCACACTAATACAAGTGCAAAAGTGGTTTCCTGCACCAACACAAGTGCGAAAAAGTGGTTTTTCAACACTAACACAAGTGCGAAAGGTGGTTTTTCAATACGAACACAAGTGCAAAAAGTGGTTTTTCAACACTATCACAAGTGCAAAAAGTGTTTTTTCCACACTAATACAAGTGCAAAAGTGGTTTCCTGCACTAACACAAGTGCGAAAAGTGGTTTTTAAACACTAACACAAGTGCAAAAAGTGGTTTTTCAACACTAACACAAGTGCGAAAAGTGGTTTGTCCACACTAATACAAGTGCAAAAGTGGTTTCCTGCACCAACACAAGTGCGAAAAGTGGTTTTTCAACACTAACACAAGTGCGAAAAGTGGTTTTTCAACACAATCACAAGTGCAAAAAGTGTTTATTCCACACTAATGCAAGTGCAAAAGTGGTTTCCTGCAACAACCCAAGTGTGAAAAGTAGTTTTTCAACACTAACACAAGTGCGAAAAGTGGTTTTTCAACACTAACACAAGTGCAAAAAGTGGTTTTTCAACACTATCACAAGTGCAAAAAGTGTTTTTCCACACTAATACAAGTGCAAAAGTGGTTTCCTGCACCAACACAAGTGCGAAAAGTGGTTTTTCAACACTAACACAAGTGCGAAAAGTGGTTTTTCAACACTAACACAAGTGAGAAAAGTGTTTTTTCCACACTAATACAAGTGCAAAAGTGGTTTCCTGCAACAACACAAGTGCGAAAAGTGGTTTTTCAACACTAACACAAGTGCGAAAAGTGGTTTTTCAACACTAACACAAGTGCGAAAAGTTGTTTTTCCACACTAATACAAGTGCAAAAGTGGTTTCCTGCACCAACACAGGTGCGAAAAGTGGTTTTTCAACACTAACGCAAGTGCGAAAAGTGGTTTTTCAACACTATCACAAGTGCAAAAAGTGTTTTTTCCACACTAATACAAGTGCAAAAGTGGTTTCCTGCACCAACACAAGTGCGAAAAGTGGTTTTTCAACACTAACACAAGTGCGAAAAGTGGTTTTTCAACAATAACACAAGTGAGAAAAGTGTTTTTTCCACACTAATACAAGTGCAAAAGTGGTTTCCTGCACCAACACAAGTGCGAAAAGTGGTTTTTCAACACTATTACAAGTACGAAAAGTGGTTTTTCAACACTATCACAAGTGCAAAAAGTGTTTTTTCCACACTAATACAAGTGCAAAAGTGGTTTCCTGCACCAACACAAGTGCGAAAAGTGGTTTTTCAACACTAACACAAGTGCGAAAGGTGGTTTTTCAACACTAACACAAGTGCAAAAAGTGGTTTTTCAACACTATCACAAGTGCAAAAAGTGTTTTTTCCAAACTAATACAAGTGCAAAAGTGGTTTCCTGCACTAACACAAGTGCGAAAAGTGGTTTTTCAACACTAACACAAGTGTGAAAAGTGGTTTTTCCACACTAATACAAGTGCAAAAGTGGTTTCCTGCACCAACACAAGTGCGAAAAGTGGTTTTTCAACACTAACACAAGTGCGAAAAGTGGTTTTTCAACACAATCACAAGTGCAAAAAGTGTTTATTCCACACTAATGCAAGTGCAAAACTGGTTTCCTGCAACAACCCAAGTGTGAAAAGTAGTTTTTCAACACTAACACAAGTGCGAAAAGTGGTTTTTCAACACTAACACAAGTGCAAAAAGTGGTTTTTCAACACTATCACAAGTGCAAAAAGTGTTTTTTCCACACTAATACAAGTGCAAAAGTGGTTTCCTGCACCAACACAAGTGCGAAAAGTGGTTTTTCAACACTAACACAAGTGCGAAAAGTGGTTTTTCAACACTAACACAAGTGAGAAAAGTGTTTTTTCCACACTAATACAAGTGCAAAAGTGGTTTCCTGCACCAACACAAGTGCGAAAAGTGGTTTTTCAACACTAACACAAGTGCGAAAAGTGGTTTTTCAACACTATCACAAGTGCAAAAGTGTTTTTTCCACACTAATACAAGTGCAAAAGTGGTTTCCTGCACCAACACAAGTGCGAAAAGTGGTTTTTCAACACTAACACAAGTGCGAAAAGTGGTTTTTCAACACTAACACAAGTGCGAAAAGTGGTTTTTCCACACTAATACAAGTGCAAAAGTGGTTTCCTGCACCAACACAAGTGCGAAAAGTGGTTTTTCAACACTATCACAAGTGCAAAAAGTGTTTTTTCCACACTAATACAAGTGCAAAAGTGGTTTCCTGCACCAACACAAGTGCGAAAAAGTGGTTTTTCAACCACTAACACAAGGGCGAAAGGTGGTTTTTCAATACGAACACAAGTGCAAAAAGTGGTTTTTCAACACTATCACAAGTGCAAAAAGTGTTTTTTCCACACTAATACAAGTGCAAAAGTGGTTTCCTGCACTAACACAAGTGCGAAAAGTGGTTTTTAAACACTAACACAAGTGCGAAAAGTGGTTTTTCAACACTAACACAAGTGCGAAAAGTGGTTTTTCTAACACTTTTCGCACTTGTGTTAGTGTTGAAAAACCACTTTTCGCACTTGTGTTAGTGTTTAAAAACCACTTTTTCCACACTAATACAAGTGCAAAAGTGGTTTCCTGCACCAACACAAGTGCGAAAAGTGGTTTTTCAACACTAACACAAGTGCGAAAAGTGGTTTTTCAACACTATCACAAGTGCAAAAAGTGTTTTTTCCACACTAATACAAGTGCAAAAGTGGTTTCCTGCACCAACACAAGTGCGAAAAAGTGGTTTTTCAACACTAACACAAGTGCGAAAGGTGGTTTTTCAACACGAACACAAGTGCAAAAAGTGGTTTTTCAACACTATCACAAGTGCAAAAAGTGTTTTTTCCACACTAATACAAGTGCAAAAGTGGTTTCCTGCACCAACACAAGTGCGAAAAGTGGTTTTTCAACACTAACACAAGTGCGAAAAGTGGTTTTTCCACACTAATACAAGTGCAAAAGTGGTTTCCTGCACCAACACAAGTGCGAAAAGTGGTTTTTCAACACTAACACAAGTGCGAAAAGTGGTTTTTCAACACTATCACAAGTGCAAAAAGTGTTTTTTCCACACTAATACAAGTGCAAAAGTGGTTTCCTGCACCAACACCAGTGCGAAAAAGTGGTTTTTCAACACTAACACAAGTGCGAAAGGTGGTTTTTCAATACGAACACAAGTGCAAAAAGTGGTTTTTCAACACTATCACAAGTGCAAAAAGTGTTTTTTCCACACTAATACAAGTGCAAAAGTGGTTTCCTGTACTAACACAAGTGCGAAAAGTGGTTTTTAAACACTAACACAAGTGCGAAAAGTGGTTTTTCAACACTAACACAAGTGCGAAAAGTGGTTTGTCCACACTAATACAAGTGCAAAAGTGGTTTCCTGCACCAACACAAGTGCGAAAAGTGGTTTTTCAACACTAACACAAGTGCGAAAAGTGGTTTTTCAACACAATCACAAGTGCAAAAAGTGTTTATTCCACACTAATGCAAGTGCAAAAGTGGTTTCCTGCAACAACCCAAGTGTGAAAAGTAGTTTTTCAACACTAACACAAGTGCGAAAAGTGGTTTTTCAACACTAACACAAGTGCAAAAAGTGGTTTTTCAACACTATCACAAGTGCAAAAAGTGTTTTTTCCACACTAATACAAGTGCAAAAGTGGTTTCCTGCACCAACACAAGTGCGAAAAGTGGTTTTTCAACACTAACACAAGTGCGAAAAGTGGTTTTTCAACACTAACACAAGTGCGAAAAGTTGTTTTTCCACACTAATACAAGTGCAAAAGTGGTTTCCTGCACCAACACAAGTGCGAAAAGTGGTTTTTCAACACTAACGCAAGTGCGAAAAGTGGTTTTTCAACACTATCACAAGTGCAAAAAGTGTTTTTTCCACACTAATACAAGTGCAAAAGTGGTTTCCTGCACCAACACAAGTGCGAAAAGTGGTTTTTCAACAATAACACAAGTGCGAAAAGTGGTTTTTCAACAATAACACAAGTGAGAAAAGTGTTTTTTCCACACTAATACAAGTGCAAAAGTGGTTTCCTGCACCAACACAAGTGCGAAAAGTGGTTTTTCAACACTATTACAAGTGCGAAAAGTGGTTTTTCAACACTATCACAAGTGCAAAAAGTGTTTTTTCCACACTAATACAAGTGCAAAAGTGGTTTCCTGCACCAACACAAGTGCGAAAAGTGGTTTTTCAACACTAACACAAGTGCGAAAGGTGGTTTTTCAACACTAACACAAGTGCAAAAAGTGGTTTTTCAACACTATCACAAGTGCAAAAAGTGTTTTTTCCAAACTAATACAAGTGCAAAAGTGGTTTCCTGCACTAACACAAGTGCGAAAAGTGGTTTTTCAACACTAACACAAGTGTGAAAAGTGGTTTTTCCACACTAATACAAGTGCAAAAGTGGTTTCCTGCACCAACACAAGTGCGAAAAGTGGTTTTTCAACACTAACACAAGTGCGAAAAGTGGTTTTTCAACACAATCACAAGTGCAAAAAGTGTTTATTCCACACTAATGCAAGTGCAAAACTGGTTTCCTGCAACAACCCAAGTGTGAAAAGTAGTTTTTCAACACTAACACAAGTGCGAAAAGTGGTTTTTCAACACTAACACAAGTGCAAAAAGTGGTTTTTCAACACTATCACAAGTGCAAAAAGTGTTTTTTCCACACTAATACAAGTGCAAAAGTGGTTTCCTGCACCAACACAAGTGCGAAAAGTGGTTTTTCAACACTAACACAAGTGCGAAAAGTGGTTTTTCAACACTAACACAAGTGACAAAAGTGTTTTTTCCACACTAATACAAGTGCAAAAGTGGTTTCCTGCACCAACACAAGTGCGAAAAGTGGTTTTTCAACACTAACACAAGTGCGAAAAGTGGTTTTTCAACACTATCACAAGTGCAAAAAGTTTTTTTTTCCACACTAATACAAGTGCAAAAGTGGTTTCCTGCACCAACACAAGTGCGAAAAGTGGTTTTTCAACACTAACACAAGTGCGAAAAGTGGTTTTTCAACACTAACACAAGTGCGAAAAGTGGTTTTTCCACACTAATACAAGTGCAAAAGTGGTTTCCTGCACCAACACAAGTGCGAAAAGTGGTTTTTCAACACTAACACAAGTGCGAAAAGTGGTTTTTCAACACTATCACAAGTGCAAAAAGTGTTTTTTCCACACTAATACAAGTGCAAAAGTGGTTTCCTGCACCAACACAAGTGCGAAAAAGTGGTTTTTCAACACTAACACAAGTGCGAAAGGTGGTTTTTCAATACGAACACAAGTGCAAAAAGTGGTTTTTCAACACTATCACAAGTGCAAAAAGTGTTTTTTCCACACTAATACAAGTGCAAAAGTGGTTTCCTGCACTAACACAAGTGCGAAAAGTGGTTTTTAAACACTAACACAAGTGCGAAAAGTGGTTTTTCAACACTAACACAAGTGCGAAAAGTGGTTTTTCTAACACTTTTCGCACTTGTGTTAGTGTTGAAAAACCACTTTTCGCACTTGTGTTAGTGTTTAAAAACCACTTTTTCCACACTAATACAAGTGCAAAAGTGGTTTCCTGCACCAACACAAGTGCGAAAAGTGGTTTTTCAACACTAACACAAGTGCGAAAAGTGGTTTTTCAACACTATCACAAGTGCAAAAAGTGTTTTTTCCACACTAGTACAAGTGCAAAAGTGGTTTCCTGCACCAACACAAGTGCGAAAAAGTGGTTTTTCAACACTAACACAAGTGCGAAAGGTGGTTTTTCAACACGAACACAAGTGCAAAAAGTGGTTTTTCAACACTATCACAAGTGCAAAAAGTGTTTTTTCCACACTAATACAAGTGCAAAAGTGGTTTCTTGCACTAACACAAGTGCGAAAAGTGGTTTTTAAACACTAACACAAGTGCGAAAAGTGGTTTTTCAACACTAACACAAGTGCGAAAAGTGGTTTTTCTAACACTTTTCGCACTTGTGTTAGTGTTGAAAAACCACTTTTCGCACTTGTGTTAGTGTTTAAAAACCACTTTTTCCACACTAATACAAGTGCAAAAGTGGTTTCCTGCACAAACACAAGTGCGAAAAGTGGTTTTTCAACACTAACACAAGTGCAAAAGGTGGTTTTTCAACACTAACACAAGTGCAAAAAGTGGTTTTTCAACACTATCACAAGTGCAAAAAGTGTTTTTTCCACACTAATACAAGTGCAAAAGTGGTTTCCTGCACTAACACAAGTGCGAAAAGTGGTTTTTAAACACTAACACAAGTGCGAAAAGTGGTTTTTCAACACTAACACAAGTGCGAAAAGTAATTTTTCCACACTAATACAAGTGCAAAAGTGGTTTCCTGCACCAACACAAGTGCGAAAAGTGGTTTTTCAACACTATCACAAGTGCAAAAAGTGTTTTTTCCACACTAATACAAGGGCAAAACTGGTTTCCTGCACCAACACAAGTGCGAAAAGTGGTTTTTCAACACTAACACAAGTGCGAAAGGTGGTTTTTCAACACTAACACAAGTGCAAAAAGTGGTTGTTCAACACTATCACAAGTGCGAAAAGTGGTTTTTCAACACTATCACAAGTGCAAAAAGTGTTTTTCCCACACTAATACAAGTGCAAAAGTGGTTTCCTGCACCAACACAAGTGCGAAAAGTGGTTTTTCAACACTAACACAAGTGCGAAAAGTGGTTTTTCAACACTATCACAAGTGCAAAAAGTGTTTTTTCCACACTAATACAAGTGCAAAAGTG
>NW_027618410.1:0-74000 GCF_964187855.1 Myxine glutinosa | reverse complement strand
TTTCCACACTAATACAAGTGCAAAAGTGGTTTCCTGCACCAACACAAGTGCGAAAAGTGGTTTTTCAACACTAACACAAGTGCGAAAAGTGGTTTTTCAATACTATCACAAGTGCAAAAAGTGTTTTTGCCACACTAATACAAGTGCAAAAGTGGTTTCCTGCACCAACACAAGTGCGAAAAGTGGTTTTTCAACACTAACACAAGTGCGAAAAGTGGTTTTTCAACACTATCACAAGTGCAAAAAGTGTTTTTTCCACACTAATACAAGTGCAAAAGTGGTTTCCTGCACCAACACAATTGCGAAAAGTGGTTTTTCAACACTAACACAAGTGCGAAAAGTGGTATTTCAACACTAACACAAGTGCGAAAAGTGGTTTTTCAACACTAACACAAGTACGAAAAGTGTTTTTTCCACACTAATACAAGTGCAAAAGTGGTTTCCTGCACCAACACAAGTGCGAAAAGTGGTTTTTCAACACTAACACAAGTGCGAAAAGTGGTTTTTCAACACTAACACAAGTGCGAAAAGTGGTTTTTCAACACTATCACAAGTGCAAAAAGTGTTTTTTCCACACTATCACAAGTGCAAAAAGTGTTTTTTCCACACTAATACAAGTGCAAAAGTGGTTTCCTGCACCAACACAAGTGCGAAAAGTGGTTTTTCAACACTAACACAAGTACGAAAAGTGGTTTTTCAACACTAACACAAGTGCGAAAAGTGGTTTTTCCACGCTAATACAAGTGCAAAAGTGGTTTCCTGCACCAACACAAGTGCGAAAAGTGGTTTTTCAACACTAACACAAGTGCGAAAAGTGGTTTTTCAACACTATCACAAGTGCAAAAAGTGTTTTTTCCACACTAATACAAGTGCAAAAGTGGTTTCCTGCACCAACACAAGTGCGAAAAGTGGTTTTTCAACACTAACACAAGTGCGAAAAGTGGTTTTTCAACACTATCACAAGTGCAAAAAGTGTTTTTTCCACACTAATACAAGTGCAAAAGTGGTTTCCTGCACCAACACAAGTGCGAAAAGTGGTTTTTCAACACTAACACAAGTGCGAAAAGTGGTTTTTCAACACTAACACAAGTGCGAAAAGTGGTTTTTCAACTCTATCACAAGTGCAAAAAGTGTTTTTTCCACACTAATACAAGTGCAAAAGTGGTTTCCTGCACCAACACAAGTGCGAAAAGTGGTTTTTCAACACTAACACAAGTGCAAAAAGTGGTTTTTCAACACTAACACAAGTGCGAAAAGTGGTTTTTCCACACTAATACAAGTGCAAAAGTGGTTTCCTGCACCAACACAAGTGCGAAACGTGGTTTTTCAACACTAACACAAGTGCGAAAAGTGGTTTTTCAACACTATCACAAGTGCAAAAAGTGTTTTTTCCACACTAATACAATTGGGAAAAGTGGTTTTCCAACACAAACACAAGTGTAAAAGTGGTTTTGCAACACCAACACAAGTGAGACAAATGGTTTTGCAACAATAACACAAGTGCAAAAAGTGGTTTTCAATGCCAGCACAAGTGCGAAAAGTGGTTCTGCAACACAAGCTCAAGTGTGGAAAGTGGTTTTCAACATGAACACAGTTGCAAAAAGTGGTTTTCAACACTAACCAAAGTGCGAAAAGTTGTTTTCAACACCAGCACAAGTGCGGAAAGTGGTTTTGCAACACAGGCACAAGTGTCGAATGTGGTTTTCAACATGATAACAAGTGTGGAAAGTGGTTAAGCAACACTAGCTCAAGTGCAGACAGTGGTTTTCAATGCCAGCACAAGTGAGAAAAGTGTTTTTGCAACACTAACACAAGTGAGACAAATGGTCTTGCAACACTAACGCAAGTGCAAAAAGTGGTTTTAAACAGTAACAGGAGTGCGAAAAGTGGTTTTCAATACTAGCAGAAGTGCAAAAGGTTGTTTTCAACGCCAGCACAAGTGCAGATAGTGGTTTTTCAATACTAGCACATGTGTAAAAAGTGGTATTAAATGTCAGCACAAGTGTGGAAAGTGGTTCGGCAACACCAGCTCAAGTGCGGAAAGTAGTTTTGCAACACTAACACAAGTGCGAAAAGTGGTTTTGCAACACTAACACAAATGTTAAAGTGGTTTTTCAACACTAACACAAGTGCGATAAGTGGTTTTCAATGCCAGTACGAGTGTGGAAAGTGGTTTTGCAACACTAACACAAGTGCAAAAAGTGTTTTTTCCACACTAATACAAGTGGGAAAAGTGGTTTTCCAACACAAACACAAGTGTAAAAGTGGTTTTGCAACAACAACACAAGTGAGACAAATGGTTTTGCAACAATAACACAAGTGCAAAAAGTGGTTTTCAACACTATCACAAGTGCGAAAAGTGGTTTTTCAACACTATCACAAGTGCAAAAAGTGTTTTTTCCACACTAATACAAGTGCAAAAGAGGTTTCCTGCACCAACACAAGTGCGAAAAGTGGTTTTTCAACACTAACACAAGTGCGAAAAGTGGTTTTTCAACACTAACACAAGTGCGAAAAGTGGTTTTTCCACACTAATACAAGTGCAAAAGTGGTTTCCTGCACCAACACAAGTGCGAAAAGTGGTTTTTCAACACTAACACAAGTGCGAAAAGTGGTTTTTCAATACTATCACAAGTGCAAAAAGTGTTTTTTCCACACTAATACAAGTGCAAAAGTGGTTTCCTGCACCAACACAAGTGCGAAAAGTGGTTTTTCAACACTAACACAAGTGCGAAAAGTGGTTTTTCAACACTATCACAAGTGCAAAAAGTGTTTTTTCCACACTAATACAAGTGCAAAAGTGGTTTCCTGCACCAACACAATTGCGAAAAGTGGTTTTTCAACACTAACACAAGTGCGAAAAGTGGTATTTCAACACTAACACAAGTGCGAAAAGTGGTTTTTCAACACTAACACAAGTGCGAAAAGTGTTTTTTCCACACTAATACAAGTGCGAAAGTGGTTTCCTGCACCAACACAAGTGCGAAAAGTGGTTTTTCAACACTAACACAAGTGCGAAAAGTGGTTTTTCAACACTAACACAAGTGCAAAAAGTGGTTTTTCAACACTATCACAAGTGCAAAAAGTATTTTTTCCACACTATCACAAGTGCAAAAAGTGTTTTTTCCACACTAATACAAGTGCAAAAGTGGTTTCCTGCACCAACACAAGTGCGAAAAGTGGTTTTTCAACACTAACACAAGTGCAAAAAGTGGTTTTTCAACACTAACACAAGTGCGAAAAGTGGTTTTTCCACACTAATACAAGTGCAAAAGTGGTTTCCTGCACCAACACAAGTGCGAAACGTGGTTTTTCAACACTAACACAAGTGCGAAAAGTGGTTTTTCAACACTATCACAAGTGCAAAAAGTGTTTTTTCCACACTAATACAATTGGGAAAAGTGGTTTTCCAACACAAACACAAGTGTAAAAGTGGTTTTGCAACACCAACACAAGTGAGACAAATGGTTTTGCAACAATAACACAAGTGCAAAAAGTGGTTTTCAATGCCAGCACAAGTGCGAAAAGTGGTTCTGCAACACAAGCTCAAGTGTGGAAAGTGGTTTTCAACATGAACACAGTTGCAAAAAGTGGTTTTCAACACTAACCAAAGTGCGAAAAGTTGTTTTCAACACCAGCACAAGTGCGGAAAGTGGTTTTGCAACACAGGCACAAGTGTCGAATGTGGTTTTCAACATGATAACAAGTGTGGAAAGTGGTTAAGCAACACTAGCTCAAGTGCAGACAGTGGTTTTCAATGCCAGCACAAGTGAGAAAAGTGTTTTTGCAACACTAACACAAGTGAGACAAATGGTCTTGCAACACTAACGCAAGTGCAAAAAGTGGTTTTAAACAGTAACAGGAGTGCGAAAAGTGGTTTTCAATACTAGCAGAAGTGCAAAAGGTTGTTTTCAACGCCAGCACAAGTGCAGATAGTGGTTTTTCAATACTAGCACATGTGTAAAAAGTGGTATTAAATGTCAGCACAAGTGTGGAAAGTGGTTCGGCAACACCAGCTCAAGTGCGGAAAGTAGTTTTGCAACACTAACACAAGTGCGAAAAGTGGTTTTGCAACACTAACACAAATGTTAAAGTGGTTTTTCAACACTAACACAAGTGCGATAAGTGGTTTTCAATGCCAGTACGAGTGTGGAAAGTGGTTTTGCAACACTAACACAAGTGCAAAAAGTGTTTTTTCCACACTAATACAAGTGGGAAAAGTGGTTTTCCAACACAAACACAAGTGTAAAAGTGGTTTTGCAACAACAACACAAGTGAGACAAATGGTTTTGCAACAATAACACAAGTGCAAAAAGTGGTTTTCAACACTATCACAAGTGCGAAAAGTGGTTTTTCAACACTATCACAAGTGCAAAAAGTGTTTTTTCCACACTAATACAAGTGCAAAAGAGGTTTCCTGCACCAACACAAGTGCGAAAAGTGGTTTTTCAACACTAACACAAGTGCGAAAAGTGGTTTTTCAACACTAACACAAGTGCGAAAAGTGGTTTTTCCACACTAATACAAGTGCAAAAGTGGTTTCCTGCACCAACACAAGTGCGAAAAGTGGTTTTTCAACACTAACACAAGTGCGAAAAGTGGTTTTTCAATACTATCACAAGTGCAAAAAGTGTTTTTTCCACACTAATACAAGTGCAAAAGTGGTTTCCTGCACCAACACAAGTGCGAAAAGTGGTTTTTCAACACTAACACAAGTGCGAAAAGTGGTTTTTCAACACTATCACAAGTGCAAAAAGTGTTTTTTCCACACTAATACAAGTGCAAAAGTGGTTTCCTGCACCAACACAATTGCGAAAAGTGGTTTTTCAACACTAACACAAGTGCGAAAAGTGGTATTTCAACACTAACACAAGTGCGAAAAGTGGTTTTTCAACACTAACACAAGTGCGAAAAGTGTTTTTTCCACACTAATACAAGTGCGAAAGTGGTTTCCTGCACCAACACAAGTGCGAAAAGTGGTTTTTCAACACTAACACAAGTGCGAAAAGTGGTTTTTCAACACTAACACAAGTGCAAAAAGTGGTTTTTCAACACTATCACAAGTGCAAAAAGTATTTTTTCCACACTATCACAAGTGCAAAAAGTGTTTTTTCCACACTAATACAAGTGCAAAAGTGGTTTCCTGCACCAACACAAGTGCAAAAAGTGGTTTTTCAACACTAACACAAGTACGAAAAGTGGTTTTTCAACACTAACACAAGTGCGAAAAGTGGTTTTTCCACGCTAATACAAGTGCAAAAGTGGTTTCCTGCACCAACACAAGTGCGAAAAGTGGTTTTTCAACACTAACACAAGTGCGAAAAGTGGTTTTTCAACACTATCACAAGTGCAAAAAGTGTTTTTTCCACACTAATACAAGTGCAAAAGTGGTTTCCTGCACCAACACAAGTGCGAAAAGTGGTTTTTCAACACTAACACAAGTGCGAAAAGTGGTTTTTCAACACTATCACAAGTGCAAAAAGTGTTTTTTCCACACTAATACAAGTGCAAAAGTGGTTTCCTGCACCAACACAAGTGCGAAAAGTGGTTTTTCAACACTAACACAAGTGCGAAAAGTGGTTTTTCAACACTAACACAAGTGCGAAAAGTGGTTTTTCAACTCTATCACAAGTGCAAAAAGTGTTTTTTCCACACTAATACAAGTGCAAAAGTGGTTTCCTGCACCAACACAAGTGCGAAAAGTGGTTTTTCAACACTAACACAAGTGCAAAAAGTGGTTTTTCAACACTAACACAAGTGCGAAAAGTGGTTTTTCCACACTAATACAAGTGCAAAAGTGGTTTCCTGCACCAACACAAGTGCGAAACGTGGTTTTTCAACACTAACACAAGTGCGAAAAGTGGTTTTTCAACACTATCACAAGTGCAAAAAGTGTTTTTTCCACACTAATACAATTGGGAAAAGTGGTTTTCCAACACAAACACAAGTGTAAAAGTGGTTTTGCAACACCAACACAAGTGAGACAAATGGTTTTGCAACAATAACACAAGTGCAAAAAGTGGTTTTCAATGCCAGCACAAGTGCGAAAAGTGGTTCTGCAACACAAGCTCAAGTGTGGAAAGTGGTTTTCAACATGAACACAGTTGCAAAAAGTGGTTTTCAACACTAACCAAAGTGCGAAAAGTTGTTTTCAACACCAGCACAAGTGCGGAAAGTGGTTTTGCAACACAGGCACAAGTGTCGAATGTGGTTTTCAACATGATAACAAGTGTGGAAAGTGGTTAAGCAACACTAGCTCAAGTGCAGACAGTGGTTTTCAATGCCAGCACAAGTGAGAAAAGTGTTTTTGCAACACTAACACAAGTGAGACAAATGGTCTTGCAACACTAACGCAAGTGCAAAAAGTGGTTTTAAACAGTAACAGGAGTGCGAAAAGTGGTTTTCAATACTAGCAGAAGTGCAAAAGGTTGTTTTCAACGCCAGCACAAGTGCAGATAGTGGTTTTTCAATACTAGCACATGTGTAAAAAGTGGTATTAAATGTCAGCACAAGTGTGGAAAGTGGTTCGGCAACACCAGCTCAAGTGCGGAAAGTAGTTTTGCAACACTAACACAAGTGCGAAAAGTGGTTTTGCAACACTAACACAAATGTTAAAGTGGTTTTTCAACACTAACACAAGTGCGATAAGTGGTTTTCAATGCCAGTACGAGTGTGGAAAGTGGTTTTGCAACACTAACACAAGTGCAAAAAGTGTTTTTTCCACACTAATACAAGTGGGAAAAGTGGTTTTCCAACACAAACACAAGTGTAAAAGTGGTTTTGCAACAACAACACAAGTGAGACAAATGGTTTTGCAACAATAACACAAGTGCAAAAAGTGGTTTTCAACACTATCACAAGTGCGAAAAGTGGTTTTTCAACACTATCACAAGTGCAAAAAGTGTTTTTTCCACACTAATACAAGTGCAAAAGAGGTTTCCTGCACCAACACAAGTGCGAAAAGTGGTTTTTCAACACTAACACAAGTGCGAAAAGTGGTTTTTCAACACTAACACAAGTGCGAAAAGTGGTTTTTCCACACTAATACAAGTGCAAAAGTGGTTTCCTGCACCAACACAAGTGCGAAAAGTGGTTTTTCAACACTAACACAAGTGCGAAAAGTGGTTTTTCAATACTATCACAAGTGCAAAAAGTGTTTTTTCCACACTAATACAAGTGCAAAAGTGGTTTCCTGCACCAACACAAGTGCGAAAAGTGGTTTTTCAACACTAACACAAGTGCGAAAAGTGGTTTTTCAACACTATCACAAGTGCAAAAAGTGTTTTTTCCACACTAATACAAGTGCAAAAGTGGTTTCCTGCACCAACACAATTGCGAAAAGTGGTTTTTCAACACTAACACAAGTGCGAAAAGTGGTATTTCAACACTAACACAAGTGCGAAAAGTGGTTTTTCAACACTAACACAAGTGCGAAAAGTGTTTTTTCCACACTAATACAAGTGCGAAAGTGGTTTCCTGCACCAACACAAGTGCGAAAAGTGGTTTTTCAACACTAACACAAGTGCGAAAAGTGGTTTTTCAACACTAACACAAGTGCAAAAAGTGGTTTTTCAACACTATCACAAGTGCAAAAAGTATTTTTTCCACACTATCACAAGTGCAAAAAGTGTTTTTTCCACACTAATACAAGTGCAAAAGTGGTTTCCTGCACCAACACAAGTGCAAAAAGTGGTTTTTCAACACTAACACAAGTACGAAAAGTGGTTTTTCAACACTAACACAAGTGCGAAAAGTGGTTTTTCCACGCTAATACAAGTGCAAAAGTGGTTTCCTGCACCAACACAAGTGCGAAAAGTGGTTTTTCAACACTAACACAAGTGCGAAAAGTGGTTTTTCAACACTATCACAAGTGCAAAAAGTGTTTTTTCCACACTAATACAAGTGCAAAATTGGTTTCCTGCACCAACACAAGTGTGAAAAGTGGTTTTTCAACACTAACACAAGTGCGAAAAGTGGTTTTTCAACACTATCACAAGTGCAAAAAGTGTTTTTTCCACACTAATACAAGTGCAAAAGTGGTTTCCTGCACCAACACAAGTGCGAAAAGTGGTTTTTCAACACTAACACAAGTGCGAAAAGTGGTTTTTCAACACTAACACAAGTGCGAAAAGTGGTTTTTCAACTCTATCACAAGTGCAAAAAGTGTTTTTTCCACACTAATACAAGTGCAAAAGTGGTTTCCTGCACCAACACAAGTGCGAAAAGTGGTTTTTCAACACTATCACAAGTGCAAAAAGTGTTTTTTCCACACTAATACAAGTGGGAAAAGTGGTTTTCCAACACAAACACAAGTGTAAAAGTGGTTTTGCAACACCAACACAAGTGAGACAAATGGTTTTGCAACAATAACACAAGTGCAAAAAGTGGTTTTCAACACTATCACAAGTGCGAAAAGTGGTTTTTCAACACTATCACAAGTGCAAAAAGTGTTTTTTCCACACTAATACAAGTGCAAAAGAGGTTTCCTGCACCAACACAAGTGCGAAAAGTGGTTTTTCAACACTAACACAAGTGCGAAAAGTGGTTTTTCAACACTAACACAAGTGCGAAAAGTGGTTTTTCCACACTAATACAAGTGCAAAAGTGGTTTCCTGCACCAACACAAGTGCGAAAAGTGGTTTTTCAACACTAACACAAGTGCGAAAAGTGGTTTTTCAACACTATCACAAGTGCAAAAAGTGTTTTTTCCACACTAGTACAAGTGCAAAAGTGGTTTCCTGCACCAACACAAGTGCGAAAAGTGGTTTTTCAACATTAACACAAGTGCGAAAAGAGGTTTTTCAACACTATCACAAGTGCAAAAAGTGTTTTTTCCACACTAATACAAGTGCAAAAGTGGTTTCCTGCACCAACACAATTGCGAAAAGTGGTTTTTCAACACTAACACAAGTGCGAAAAGTGGCATTTCAACACTAACACAAGTGCGAAAAGTGGTTTTTCAACACTAACACAAGTGTGAAAAGTGTTTTTTCCACACTAATACAAGTGCAAAAGTGGTTTCCTGCACCAACACAAGTGCGAAAAGTGGTTTTTCAACACTAACACAAGTGCGAAAAGTGGTTTTTCAACACTAACACAAGTGCGAAAAGTGGTTTTTCAACACTATCACAAGTGCAAAAAGTGTTTTTTCCACACTATCACAAGTGCAAAAAGTGTTTTTTCCACACTAATACAAGTGCAAAAGAGGTTTCCTGCACCAACACAAGTGCGAAAAGTGGTTTTTCAACACTAACACAAGTGCGAAAAGTGGTTTTTCCACACTAATACAAGTGCAAAAGTGGTTTCCTGCACCAACACAAGTGCGAAAAGTGGTTTTTCAACACTAACACAAGTGCGAAAAGTGGTTTTTCAACACTATCACAAGTGCAAAAAGTGTTTTTTATACACTAATACAAGTGCAAAAGTGGTTTCCTGCACCAACACAAGTGCGAAAAGTGGTTTTTCAACACTAACACAAGTGCGAAAAGTGGTTTTTCAACACTATCACAAGTGCAAAAAGTGTTTTTTCCACACTAATACAAGTGCAAAAGTGGTTTCCTGCACCAACAGAAGTGCGAAAAGTGGTTTTTCAACACTAACACAAGTGCGAAAAGTGGTTTTTCAACACTAACACAAGTGCGAAAAGTGTTTTTTCCACACTAATACAAGTACAAAAGTGGTTTCCTGCACCAACACAAGTGCGAAAAGTGGTTTTTCAACACTACCACAAGTGCGAAAAGTGTTTTTGCCACACTAATACAAGTGCAAAAGTGGTTTCCTGCACCAACACAAGTGCGAAAAGTGGTTTTTCAACACTATCACAAGTGCAAAAAGTGTTTTTTCCACACTAATATAAGTGCAAAAGTGGTTTCCTGCACGAACAGAAGTGCGAAAAGTGGTTTTTCAACACTAACACAAGTGCGAAAAGTGGTTTTTCAACACTAACACAAGTGCGAAAAGTGTTTTTTCCACACTAATACAAGTGCAAAAGTGGTTTCCTACACCAACACAAGTGCGAAAAGTGGTTTTTCAACACTAACACAAGTGCGAAAAGTGGTTTTTCCACACTAATACAAGTGCGAAAAGTGGTTTTTCAACACTATCACAAGTGCAAAAAGTGTTTTTTCCACACTAATACAAGTGCAAAAGAGGTTTCCTGCACCAACACAAGTGCGAAAAGTGGTTTTTCAACACTAACACAAGTGCGAAAAGTGGTTTTTCAACACTAACACAAGTGCGAAAAGTGTTTTTTCCACACTAATACAAGTGCAAAAGTGGTTTCCTGCACCAACACAACTGCGAAAAGTGGTTTTTCAACACTATCACAAGTGCAAAAAGTGTTTTTTCCACACTAATACAAGTGCAAAAGAGGTTTCCTGCACCAACACAAGTGCGAAAAGTGGTTTTTCAACACTAACACAAGTGCGAAAAGTGGTTTTTCAACACTAACACAAGTGCGAAAAGTGTTTTTTCCACACTAATACAAGTGCAAAAGTGGTTTCCTGCACCAACACAAGTGCGAAAAGTGGTTTTTCAACACTAACACAAGTGCGAAAAGTGGTTTTTCAACACTATCACAAGTGCAAAAAGTGTTTTTTCCACACTATCACAAGTGCAAAAAGTGTTTTTTCCACACTAATACAAGTGCAAAAGTGGTTTCCTGCACCAACACAAGTGCGAAAAGTGGTTTTTCAACACTAACACAAGTACGAAAAGTGGTTTTTCAACACTAACACAAGTGCGAAAAGTGGTTTTTCCACGCTAATACAAGTGCAAAAGTGGTTTCCTGCACCAACACAAGTGCGAAAAGTGGTTTTTCAACACTAACACAAGTGCGAAAAGTGGTTTTTCAACACTATCACAAGTGCAAAAAGTGTTTTTTCCACACTAATACAAGTGCAAAATTGGTTTCCTGCACCAACACAAGTGTGAAAAGTGGTTTTTCAACACTAACACAAGTGCGAAAAGTGGTTTTTCAACACTATCACAAGTGCAAAAAGTGTTTTTTCCACACTAATACAAGTGCAAAAGTGGTTTCCTGCACCAACACAAGTGCGAAAAGTGGTTTTTCAACACTAACACAAGTGCGAAAAGTGGTTTTTCAACACTAACACAAGTGCGAAAAGTGGTTTTTCAACACTATCACAAGTGCAAAAAGTGTTTTTTCCACACTAATACAAGTGCAAAAGTGGTTTCCTGCACCAACACAAGTGGGAAAAGTGGTTTTTCAACACTATCACAAGTGCAAAAAGTGTTTTTTCCACACTAATACAAGTGCAAAAGTGGTTTCCTGCACCAACACAAGTGCGAAAAGTGGTTTTTCAACACTAACACAAGTGCGAAAAGTGGTTTTTCAACACTAACACAAGTGCGAAAAGTGGTTTTTCAACTCTATCACAAGTGCAAAAAGTGTTTTTTCCACACTAATACAAGTGCAAAAGTGGTTTCCTGCACCAACACAAGTGCGAAAAGTGGTTTTTCAACACTAACACAAGTGCAAAAAGTGGTTTTTCAACACTATCACAAGTGCAAAAAGTGTTTTTTCCACACTAATACAAGTGGGAAAAGTGGTTTTCCAACACAAACACAAGTGTAAAAGTGGTTTTGCAACACCAACACAAGTGAGACAAATGGTTTTGCAACAATAACACAAGTGCAAAAAGTGGTTTTCAACACTATCACAAGTGCGAAAAGTGGTTTTTCAACACTATCACAAGTGCAAAAAGTGTTTTTTCCACACTAATACAAGTGCAAAAGAGGTTTCCTGCACCAACACAAGTGCGAAAAGTGGTTTTTCAACACTAACACAAGTGCGAAAAGTGGTTTTTCAACACTAACACAAGTGCGAAAAGTGGTTTTTCCACACTAATACAAGTGCAAAAGTGGTTTCCTGCACCAACACAAGTGCGAAAAGTGGTTTTTCAACACTAACACAAGTGCGAAAAGTGGTTTTTCAATACTATCACAAGTGCAAAAAGTGTTTTTGCCACACTAATACAAGTGCAAAAGTGGTTTCCTGCACCAACACAAGTGCGAAAAGTGGTTTTTCAACACTAACACAAGTGCGAAAAGTGGTTTTTCAACACTATCACAAGTGCAAAAAGTGTTTTTTCCACACTAATACAAGTGCAAAAGTGGTTTCCTGCACCAACACAATTGCGAAAAGTGGTTTTTCAACACTAACACAAGTGCGAAAAGTGTTTTTTCCACACTAATACAAGTGCAAAAGTGGTTTCCTGCACCAACACAAGTGCGAAAAGTGGTTTTTCAACACTAACACAAGTGCGAAAAGTGGTTTTTCAACACTAACACAAGTGCGAAAAGTGGTTTTTCAACACTAACACAAGTGCGAAAAGTGGTTTTTCAACACTATCACAAGTGCAAAAAGTGTTTTTTCCACACTATCACAAGTGCAAAAAGTGTTTTTTCCACACTAATACAAGTGCAAAAGTGGTTTCCTGCACCAACACAAGTGCGAAAAGTGGTTTTTCAACACTAACACAAGTACGAAAAGTGGTTTTTCAACACTAACACAAGTGCGAAAAGTGGTTTTTCCACGCTAATACAAGTGCAAAAGTGGTTTCCTGCACCAACACAAGTGCGAAAAGTGGTTTTTCAACACTAACACAAGTGCGAAAAGTGGTTTTTCAACACTATCACAAGTGCAAAAAGTGTTTTTTCCACACTAATACAAGTGCAAAATTGGTTTCCTGCACCAAAACAAGTGTGAAAAGTGGTTTTTCAACACTAACACAAGTGCGAAAAGTGGTATTTCAACACTATCACAAGTGCAAAAAGTGTTTTTTCCACACTAATACAAGTGCAAAAGTGGTTTCCTGCACCAACACAAGTGCGAAAAGTGGTTTTTCAACACTAACACAAGTGCGAAAAGTGGTTTTTCAACACTAACACAAGTGCGAAAAGTGGTTTTTCAACTCTATCACAAGTGCAAAAAGTGTTTTTTCCACACTAATACAAGTGCAAAAGTGGTTTCCTGCACCAACACAAGTGCGAAAAGTGGTTTTTCAACACTAACACAAGTGCGAAAAGTGGTTTTTCAACACTAACACAAGTGCGAAAAGTGGTTTTTCCACACTAATACAAGTGCAAAAGTGGTTTCCTGCACCAACACAAGTGCGAAACGTGGTTTTTCAACACTAACACAAGTGCGAAAAGTGGTTTTTCAACACTATCACAAGTGCAAAAAGTGTTTTTTCCACACTAATACAATTGGGAAAAGTGGTTTTCCAACACAAACACAAGTGTAAAAGTGGTTTTGCAACACCAACACAAGTGAGACAAATGGTTTTGCAACAATAACACAAGTGCAAAAAGTGGTTTTCAACGCCAGCACAAGTGCGAAAAGTGGTTCTGCAACACAAGCTCAAGTGTGGAAAGTGGTTTTCAACATGAACACAGTTGCAAAAAGTGGTTTTCAACACTAACCAAAGTGCGAAAAGTTGTTTTCAACACCAGCACAAGTGCGGAAAGTGGTTTTGCAACACAGGCACAAGTGTCGAATGTGGTTTTCAACATGATAACAAGTGTGGAAAGTGGTTAAGCAACACTAGCTCAAGTGCAGACAGTGGTTTTCAATGCCAGCACAAGTGCGAAAAGTGTTTTTGCAACACTAACACAAGTGAGACAAATGGTCTTGCAACACTAACGCAAGTGCAAAAAGTGGTTTTAAACAGTAACAGGAGTGCGAAAAGTGGTTTTCAATACTAGCAGAAGTGCAAAAGGTTGTTTTCAACGCCAGCACAAGTGCAGATAGTGGTTTTTCAATACTAGCACATGTGTAAAAAGTGGTATTAAATGTCAGCACAAGTGTGGAAAGTGGTTCGGCAACACCAGCTCAAGTGCGGAAAGTAGTTTTGCAACACTAACACAAGTGCGAAAAGTGGTTTTGCAACACTAACACAAATGTTAAAGTGGTTTTTCAACACTAACACAAGTGCGATAAGTGGTTTTCAATGCCAGTACGAGTGTGGAAAGTGGTTTTGCAACACTAACACAAGTGCAAAAAGTGTTTTTTCCACACTAATACAAGTGGGAAAAGTGGTTTTCCAACACAAACACAAGTGTAAAAGTGGTTTTGCAACACCAACACAAGTGAGACAAATGGTTTTGCAACAATAACACAAGTGCAAAAAGTGGTTTTCAACACTATCACAAGTGCGAAAAGTGGTTTTTCAACACTATCACAAGTGCAAAAAGTGTTTTTTCCACACTAATACAAGTGCAAAAGAGGTTTCCTGCACCAACACAAGTGCGAAAAGTGGTTTTTCAACACTAACACAAGTGCGAAAAGTGGTTTTTCAACACTAACACAAGTGCGAAAAGTGGTTTTTCCACACTAATACAAGTGCAAAAGTGGTTTCCTGCACCAACACAAGTGCGAAAAGTGGTTTTTCAACACTAACACAAGTGCGAAAAGTGGTTTTTCAATACTATCACAAGTGCAAAAAGTGTTTTTTCCACACTAATACAAGTGCAAAAGTGGTTTCCTGCACCAACACAAGTGCGAAAAGTGGTTTTTCAACACTAACACAAGTGCGAAAAGTGGTTTTTCAACACTATCACAAGTGCAAAAAGTGTTTTTTCCACACTAATACAAGTGCAAAAGTGGTTTCCTGCACCAACACAATTGCGAAAAGTGGTTTTTCAACACTAACACAAGTGCGAAAAGTGGTATTTCAACACTAACACAAGTGCGAAAAGTGGTTTTTCAACACTAACACAAGTGCGAAAAGTGTTTTTTCCACACTAATACAAGTGCGAAAGTGGTTTCCTGCACCAACACAAGTGCGAAAAGTGGTTTTTCAACACTAACACAAGTGCGAAAAGTGGTTTTTCAACACTAACACAAGTGCGAAAAGTGGTTTTTCAACACTATCACAAGTGCAAAAAGTGTTTTTTCCACACTATCACAAGTGCAAAAAGTGTTTTTTCCACACTAATACAAGTGCAAAAGTGGTTTCCTGCACCAACACAAGTGCAAAAAGTGGTTTTTCAACACTAACACAAGTACGAAAAGTGGTTTTTCAACACTAACACAAGTGCGAAAAGTGGTTTTTCCACGCTAATACAAGTGCAAAAGTGGTTTCCTGCACCAACACAAGTGCGAAAAGTGGTTTTTCAACACTAACACAAGTGCGAAAAGTGGTTTTTCAACACTATCACAAGTGCAAAAAGTGTTTTTTCCACACTAATACAAGTGCAAAATTGGTTTCCTGCACCAACACAAGTGTGAAAAGTGGTTTTTCAACACTAACACAAGTGCGAAAAGTGGTTTTTCAACACTATCACAAGTGCAAAAAGTGTTTTTTCCACACTAATACAAGTGCAAAAGTGGTTTCCTGCACCAACACAAGTGCGAAAAGTGGTTTTTCAACACTAACACAAGTGCGAAAAGTGGTTTTTCAACACTAACACAAGTGCGAAAAGTGGTTTTTCAACTCTATCACAAGTGCAAAAAGTGTTTTTTCCACACTAATACAAGTGCAAAAGTGGTTTCCTGCACCAACACAAGTGCGAAAAGTGGTTTTTCAACACTATCACAAGTGCAAAAAGTGTTTTTTCCACACTAATACAAGTGGGAAAAGTGGTTTTCCAACACAAACACAAGTGTAAAAGTGGTTTTGCAACACCAACACAAGTGAGACAAATGGTTTTGCAACAATAACACAAGTGCAAAAAGTGGTTTTCAACACTATCACAAGTGCGAAAAGTGGTTTTTCAACACTATCACAAGTGCAAAAAGTGTTTTTTCCACACTAATACAAGTGCAAAAGAGGTTTCCTGCACCAACACAAGTGCGAAAAGTGGTTTTTCAACGCTAACACAAGTGCGAAAAGTGGTTTTTCAACACTAACACAAGTGCGAAAAGTGGTTTTTCCACACTAATACAAGTGCAAAAGTGGTTTCCTGCACCAACACAAGTGCGAAAAGTGGTTTTTCAACATTAACACAAGTGCGAAAAGAGGTTTTTCAACACTATCACAAGTGCAAAAAGTGTTTTTTCCACACTAATACAAGTGCAAAAGTGGTTTCCTGCACCAACACAATTGCGAAAAGTGGTTTTTCAACACTAACACAAGTGCGAAAAGTGGCATTTCAACACTAACACAAGTGCGAAAAGTGGTTTTTCAACACTAACACAAGTGCGAAAAGTGTTTTTTCCACACTAATACAAGTGCAAAAGTGGTTTCCTGCACCAACACAAGTGCGAAAAGTGGTTTTTCAACACTAACACAAGTGCGTAAAGTGGTTTTTCAACACTAACACAAGTGCGAAAAGTGGTTTTTCAACACTATCACAAGTGCAAAAAGTGTTTTTTCCACACTATCACAAGTGCAAAAAGTGTTTTTTCCACACTAATACAAGTGCAAAAGAGGTTTCCTGCACCAACACAAGTGCGAAAAGTGGTTTTTCAACACTAACACAAGTGCGAAAAGTGGTTTTTCAACACTAACACAAGTGCGAAAAGTGGTTTTTCCACACTAATACAAGTGCAAAAGTGGTTTCCTGCACCAACACAAGTGCGAAAAGTGGTTTTTCAACACTAACACAAGTGCGAAAAGTGGTTTTTCAACACTATCACAAGTGCAAAAAGTGTTTTTTATACACTAATACAAGTGCAAAAGTGGTTTCCTGCACCAACACAAGTGCGAAAAGTGGTTTTTTAACACCAACACAAGTGCGAAAAGTGGTTTTTCAACACTATCACAAGTGCAAAAAGTGTTTTTTCCACACTAATACAAGTGCAAAAGTGGTTTCCTGCACCAACAGAAGTGCGAAAAGTGGTTTTTCAACACTAACACAAGTGCGAAAAGTGGTTTTTCAACACTATCACAAGTGCAAAAAGTGTTTTTTATACACTAATACAAGTGCAAAAGTGGTTTCCTGCACCAACACAAGTGCGAAAAGTGGTTTTTCAACACTAACACAAGTGCGAAAAGTGGTTTTTCAACACTATCACAAGTGCAAAAAGTGTTTTTTCCACACTAATACAAGTGCAAAAGTGGTTTCCTGCACCAACAGAAGTGCGAAAAGTGGTTTTTCAACACTAACACAAGTGCGAAAAGTGGTTTTTCAACACTAACACAAGTGCGAAAAGTGTTTTTTCCACACTAATACAAGTACAAAAGTGGTTTCCTGCACCAACACAAGTGCGAAAAGTGGTTTTTCAACACTACCACAAGTGCGAAAAGTGTTTTTGCCACACTAATACAAGTGCAAAAGTGGTTTCCTGCACCAACACAAGTGCGAAAAGTGGTTTTTCAACACTATCACAAGTGCAAAAAGTGTTTTTTCCACACTAATATAAGTGCAAAAGTGGTTTCCTGCACAAACAGAAGTGCGAAAGTGGTTTTTCAACACTAACACAAGTGCGAAAAGTGGTTTTTCAACACTAACACAAGTGCGAAAAGTGTTTTTTCCACACTAATACAAGTGCAAAAGTGGTTTCCTACACCAACACAAGTGCGAAAAGTGGTTTTTCAACACTAACACAAGTGCGAAAAGTGGTTTTTCCACACTAATACAAGTGCGAAAAGTGGTTTTTCAACACTATCACAAGTGCAAAAAGTGTTTTTTCAACACTAACACAAGTGCGAAAAGTGTTTTTTCCACACTATTACAAGTGCAAAAGTGGTTTCCTGCACCAACACAAGTGCGAAAAGTGGTTTTTCAACACTAACACAAGTGCGAAAAGTGGTTTTTCAACACTAACACACGTGCGAAAAGTGGTTTTTCAACACTATCACAAGTGCAAAAAGTGTTTTTTCCACACTAATACAAGTGCAAAAGTGGTTTCCTGCACCAACACAATTGCGAAAAGTGGTTTTTCAACACTAACACAAGTGCGAAAAGTGGTTTTTCAACACTAACACAAGTGCGAAAAGTGGTTTTTCAACACTAACACAAGTGCGAAAAGTGTTTTTTCCACACTAATACAAGTGCAAAAGTGGTTTCCTGCACCAACACAAGTGCGAAAAGTGGTTTTTCAACACTAACACAAGTGCGAAAAGTGGTTTTTCAACACTAACACAAGTGCGAAAAGTGGTTTTTCCACACTAATACAAGTGCAAAAGTGGTTTCCTGCACCAACACAAGTGCGAAACGTGGTTTTTCAACACTAACACAAGTGCGAAAAGTGGTTTTTCCACACTAATACAAGTGCAAAAGTGGTTTCCTGCACCAACACAAGTGCGAAAAGTGGTTTTTCAACACTAACACAAGTGCGAAAAGTGGTTTTTCAACACTAACACAAGTGCGAAAAGTGGTTTTTCAACACTAACACAAGTGCGAAAAGTGGTTTTTCAACACTAACACAAGTGCGAAAAGTGGTTTTTCAACTCTATCACAAGTGCAAAAAGTGTTTTTTCAACACTAACACAAGTGCGAAAAGTGGTTTTTCCACACTAATACAAGTGCAAAAGTGGTTTCCTGCACCAACACAAGTGTGGAACGTGGTTTTTCAACACTAACACAAGTGCGAAAAGTGGTTTTTCAACACTATCACAAGTGCAAAAAGTGTTTTTTCCACACTAATACAAGTGCAAAAGTGGTTTCCTGCACCAACACAAGTGCGAAAAGTGGTTTTTCAACACTAACACAAGTGCGAAAAGTGGTTTTTCAACACTTTCACAAGTGCAAAAAGTGTTTTTTCCACACTAATACAAGTGGGAAAAGTGGTTTTCCAACACAAACACAAGTGTAAAAGTGGTTTTGCAACACCAACACAAGTGAGACAAATGGTTTTGCAACAATAACACAAGTGCAAAAAGTGGTTTTCAACACTATCACAAGTGCGAAAAGTGGTTTTTCAACACTATCACAAGTGCAAAAAGTGTTTTTTCCACACTAATACAAGTGCAAAAGAGGTTTCCTGCACCAACACAAGTGCGCAAAGTGGTTTTTCAACACTAACACATGTGCGAAAAGTGGTTTTTCAACACTAACACAAGTGCGAAAAGTGGTTTTTCCACACTAATACAAGTGCAAAAGTGGTTTCCTGCACCAACACAAGTGCGAAAAGTGGTTTTTCAACACTATCACAAGTGCAAAAAGTGTTTTTTCCACACTAATATAAGTGCAAAAGTGGTTTCCTGCACCAACAGAAGTGCGAAAAGTGGTTTTTCAACACTAACACAAGTGCGAAAAGTGGTTTTTCAACACTAACACAAGTGCGAAAAGTGTTTTTTCCACACTAATACAAGTGCAAAAGTGGTTTCCTGCACCAACACAATTGCGAAAAGTGGTTTTTCAACACTAACACAAGTGCGAAAAGTGTTTTTTCAACACTAACACAAGTGCGAAAAGTGGTTTTTCAACACTAACACAAGTGCGAAAAGTGTTTTTTCCACACTAATACAAGTGCAAAAGTGGTTTCCTGCACCAACACAAGTGCGAAAAGGGGTTTTTCAACACTAACACAAGTGTGAAAAGTGGTTTTTCAACACTAACACAAGTGCGAAAAGTGGTTTTTCAACACTATCACAAGTGCAAAAAGTGTTTTTTCCACACTAATACAAGTGCAAAAGTGGTTTCCTGCACCAACACAAGTGCGAAAAGTGGTTTTTCAACACTATCACAAGTGCAAAAAGTGTTTTTTCCACACTAATATAAGTGCAAAAGTGGTTTCCTGCACCAACAGAAGTGCGAAAAGTGGTTTTTCAACACTAACACAAGTGCGAAAAGTGGTTTTTCAACACTAACACAAGTGCGAAAAGTGTTTTTTCCACACTAATACAAGTGCAAAAGTGGTTTCCTACACCAACACAAGTGCGAAAAGTCGTTTTTCAACACTAACACAAGTGCGAAAAGTGGTTTTTCAACACTAACACAAGTGCGAAAAGTGGTTTTTAAACACTATCACAAGTGCAAAAAGTGTTTTTTCGACACTAATACAAGTGCAAAAGAGGTTTCCTGCACCAACACAAGTGCGAAAAGTGGTTTTTCAACACTAACACTAGTGCGAAAAGTGGTTTTTCAACACTAACACAAGTGCGAAAAGTGGTTTTTCCACACTAATACAAGTGCAAAAGTGGTTTCCTGCACCAACACAAGTGCGAAAAGTGGTTTTTCAACACTAACACAAGTGCGAAAAGTGGTTTTTCAACACTATCACAAGTGCAAAAAGTGTTTTTCCACACTAATACAAGTGCAAAAGTGGTTTCCTGCACCAACACAAGTGCGAAAAGTGGTTTTTCAACACTAACACAAGTGCGAAAAGTGGTTTTTCAACACTAACACAAGTGCGAAAAGTGTTTTTTCCACACTAATACAAGTGCAAAAGTGGTTTCCTGCACCAACACAAGTGCGAAAAGTGGTTTTTCAACACTAACACAAGTGCGAAAAGTGGTTTTTCAACACTAACACAAGTGCGAAAAGTGGTTTTTCAACACTATCACAAGTGCAAAAAGTGTTTTTTCCACACTAATACAAGTGCAAAAGTGGTTTCCTGCACCAACACAAGTGCAAAAAGTGGTTTTTCAACACTACCACAAGTGCGACAAGTGGTTTTTCAACACTAACACAAGTGCGAAAGTGGTTTTTCCACGCTAGCACAAGTGCAAAAGTGGTTTCCTGCACCAACACAAGTGCGAAAAGTGGTTTTTCAACACTAACACAAGTGCGAAAAGTGGTTTTTCAACACTAACACAAGTGCGAAAAGTGTTTTTTCCACACTAATACAAGTGCAAAAGTGGTTTCCTGCACCAACACAAGTGCGAAAAGTGGTTTTTCAACACTAACACAAGTGCGAAAAGTGGTTTTTCAACACTAACACAAGTGCGAAAAGTGGTTTTTCAACACTAACACAAGTGCGAAAAGTGTTTTTTCCACACTATTACAAGTGCAAAAGTGGTTTCCTGCACCAACACAAGTGCGAAAAGTGGTTTTTCAACACTAACACAAGTGCGAAAAGTGGTTTTTCAACACTAACACACGTGCGAAAAGTGGTTTTTCAACACTATCACAAGTGCAAAAAGTGTTTTTTCCACACTAATACAAGTGCAAAAGTGGTTTCCTGCACCAACACAATTGCGAAAAGTGGTTTTTCAACACTAACACAAGTGCGAAAAGTGGTTTTTCAACACTAACACAAGTGCGAAAAGTGGTTTTCAACACTAACACAAGTGCGAAAAGTGTTTTTTCCACACTAATACAAGTGCAAAAGTGGTTTCCTGCACCAACACAAGTGCGAAAAGTGGTTTTTCAACACTAACACAAGTGCGAAAAGTGGTTTTTCAACACTAACACAAGTGCGAAAAGTGGTTTTTCAACACTATCACAAGTGCAAAAAGTGTTTTTTCCACACTAATACAAGTGCAAAAGTGGTTTCCTGCACCAACACAAGTGCGAAAAGTGGTTTTTCAACACTAACACAAGTGCGAAAAGTGGTTTTTCAACACTAACACAAGTGCGAAAAGTGGTTTTTCCACGCTAACACAAGTGCAAAAAGTGGTTTTTCAACACTAACACAAGTGCGAAAAGTGGTTTTTCAACACTATCACAAGTGCAAAAAGTGTGTTTTCCACACTAATACAAGTGCAAAATTGGTTTCCTGCACCAACACAAGTGGGAAAAGTGGTTTTTCAACACTATCACAAGTGCAAAAAGTGTTTTTTCCACACTAATACAAGTGCAAAAGTGGTTTCCTGCACCAACACAAGTGCGAAAAGTGGTTTTTCAACACTAACACAAGTGCGAAAAGTGGTTTTTCAACACTAACACAAGTGCGAAAAGTGGTTTTTCAACTCTATCACAAGTGCAAAAATGTTTTTTCCACACTAATACAAGTGCAAAAGTGGTTTCCTGCACCAACACAAGTGCGAAAAGTGGTTTTTCAACACTAACACAAGTGCGAAAAGTGGTTTTTCAACACTATCACAAGTGCAAAAAGTGTTTTTTCCACACTAATACAAGTGGGAAAAGTGGTTTTCCAACACAAACACAAGTGTAAAAGTGGTTTTGCAACACCAACACAAGTGAGACAAATGGTTTTGCAACAATAACACAAGTGCAAAAAGTGGTTTTCAACACTATCACAAGTGCGAAAAGTGGTTTTTCAACACTATCACAAGTGCAAAAAGTGTTTTTTCCACACTAATACAAGTGCAAAAGAGGTTTCCTGCACCAACACAAGTGCGAAAAGTGGTTTTTCAACACTAACACAAGTGCGAAAAGTGGTTTTTCAACACTAACACAAGTGCGAAAAGTGGTTTTTCCACACTAATACAAGTGCAAAAGTGGTTTCCTGCACCAACACAAGTGCGAAAAGTGGTTTTTCAACACTAACACAAGTGCGAAAAGTGGTTTTTCAATACTATCACAAGTGCAAAAAGTGTTTTTTCCACACTAATACAAGTGCAAAAGTGGTTTCCTGCACCAACACAAGTGCGAAAAGTGGTTTTTCAACACTAACACAAGTGCGAAAAGTGGTTTTTCAACACTATCACAAGTGCAAAAAGTGTTTTTTCCACACTAATACAAGTGCAAAAGTGGTTTCCTGCACCAACACAATTGCGAAAAGTGGTTTTTCAACACTAACACAAGTGCGAAAAGTGGTATTTCAACACTAACACAAGTGCGAAAAGTGGTTTTTCAACACTAACACAAGTGCGAAAAGTGTTTTTTCCACACTAATACAAGTGCAAAAGTGGTTTCCTGCACCAACACAAGTGCGAAAAGTGGTTTTTCAACACTAACACAAGTGCGAAAAGTGGTTTTTCAACACTAACACAAGTGCGAAAAGTGGTTTTTCAACACTATCACAAGTGCAAAAAGTGTTTTTTCCACACTATCACAAGTGCAAAAAGTGTTTTTTCCACACTAATACAAGTGCAAAAGTGGTTTCCTGCACCAACACAAGTGCAAAAAGTGGTTTTTCAACACTAACACAAGTACGAAAAGTGGTTTTTCAACACTAACACAAGTGCGAAAAGTGGTTTTTCCACGCTAATACAAGTGCAAAAGTGGTTTCCTGCACCAACACAAGTGCGAAAAGTGATTTTTCAACACTAACACAAGTGCGAAAAGTGGTTTTTCAACACTATCACAAGTGCAAAAAGTGTTTTTTCCACACTAATACAAGTGCAAAATTGGTTTCCTGCACCAACACAAGTGTGAAAAGTGGTTTTTCAACACTAACACAAGTGCGAAAAGTGGTTTTTCAACACTATCACAAGTGCAAAAAGTGTTTTTTCCACACTAATACAAGTGCAAAAGTGGTTTCCTGCACCAACACAAGTGCGAAAAGTGGTTTTTCAACACTAACACAAGTGCGAAAAGTGGTTTTTCAACACTAACACAAGTGCGAAAAGTGGTTTTTCAACTCTATCACAAGTGCAAAAAGTGTTTTTTCCACACTAATACAAGTGCAAAAGTGGTTTCCTGCACCAACACAAGTGCGAAAAGTGGTTTTTCAACACTAACACAAGTGCGAAAAGTGGTTTTTCAACACTAACACAAGTGCGAAAAGTGGTTTTTCCACACTAATACAAGTGCAAAAGTGGTTTCCTGCACCAACACAAGTGCGAAACGTGGTTTTTCAACACTAACATAAGTGCGAAAAGTGGTTTTACAACACTATCACAAGTGCAAAAAGTGTTTTTTCCACACTAATACAATTGGGAAAAGTGGTTTTCCAACACAAACACAAGTGTAAAAGTGGTTTTGCAACACCAACACAAGTGAGACAAATGGTTTTGCAACAATAACACAAGTGCAAAAAGTGGTTTTCAACGCCAGCACAAGTGCGAAAAGTGGTTCTGCAACACAAGCTCAAGTGTGGAAAGTGGTTTTCAACATGAACACAGTTGCAAAAAGTGGTTTTCAACACTAACCAAAGTGCGAAAAGTTGTTTTCAACACCAGCACAAGTGCGGAAAGTGGTTTTGCAACACAGGCACAAGTGTCGAATGTGGTTTTCAACATGATAACAAGTGTGGAAAGTGGTTAAGCAACACTAGCTCAAGTGCAGACAGTGGTTTTCAATGCCAGCACAAGTGCGAAAAGTGTTTTTGCAACACTAACACAAGTGAGACAAATGGTCTTGCAACACTAACGCAAGTGCAAAAAGTGGTTTTAAACAGTAACAGGAGTGCGAAAAGTGGTTTTCAATACTAGCAGAAGTGCAAAAGGTTGTTTTCAACGCCAGCACAAGTGCAGATAGTGGTTTTTCAATACTAGCACATGTGTAAAAAGTGGTATTAAATGTCAGCACAAGTGTGGAAAGTGGTTCGGCAACACCAGCTCAAGTGCGGAAAGTAGTTTTGCAACACTAACACAAGTGCGAAAAGTGGTTTTGCAACACTAACACAAATGTTAAAGTGGTTTTTCAACACTAACACAAGTGCGATAAGTGGTTTTCAATGCCAGTACGAGTGTGGAAAGTGGTTTTGCAACACTAACACATGTGTGAAAAGTGGTTTGCAACATGAACACAGTTGCAAAAAGTGGTTTTCAACACTAACAAAAGTGCGAAAAGTTGTTTTCAACACGAGCACAAGTGCGGAAAGTGGTTTTGCAACACAGGCACAAGTGTCGAACGTGGTTTTGCAACACCAGCTCAAGTGAAGAGAGTGGTTTTCAATGCCAGCACAAGTGCGAAAAGT
Organism: Myxine glutinosa; assembly: GCF_964187855.1. NCBI lineage: Eukaryota > Metazoa > Chordata > Myxini > Myxiniformes > Myxinidae > Myxine > Myxine glutinosa. The sequence continues at coordinate 49,378 of NW_027618410.1, read as the reverse complement.
GGTTTTGCAACACTAGCTCAAGTGCGGAAAGTGGTTTCCAATGCCAGCACAAGTGCGGAAAGTAGTTCTGCAACACCAGCTCAAGTGCGGAAAGTGGTTTTCAACCCCAGCACAAGTGCGGAAAATGGTTTTGCAACACTAACACAAGTGCAAAAAGTGGTTTTGCAACACTAACACAAGTGTGAAAATTGGTTTACAACAGTCGCACGAGTGCGGAAAGTGGTTTGCAACACTAACACAAGTGTGGAAAGTGGTTTTCAACATGAGCACAAGTGCGATAAGTGGTTTTGCAATACTAACCCAATTGCAAAAACTGGTTTTCAACACTAGCACAAGTGCGGAAAGTGGTTTTCAATGCCAGCACACGTGTATAAATTGGTTTTGCAACACTAAGACAAATGCGAGTTGTGGTTTTCAACACTAGCGCAAGTGCAAAAAGTGGTTTTGCTACACTAACGCAAGTGCGAAAGTGGTTCTGCAAAACTAGCTCAAGTGCGGAAAGTGGTATTCAACGCTAGCACAAGTGTGGAAAGTGGTTTTGCAACAATAACACAAGTGCGAAAAGTGGTTTTGCAACACTAGCACAAGTGTGATAAGTGGTTTTCAACACCAGCTCGAGCACGGAAAGTGGTTTTTGCAACAATAACACAAGTGCAAAAAGTGGTTTTGCAACACAAGCACGAGTGAGAAAAGTGGTTTTGCAACACGAACACAAGTGTGATAAGTGGTTTTCAACACCAGCATGGACACGGAACGTGGTTTTGCAATACTAAACCAAATGCGAAGTGGTTTTCAACACTAGCACGAGTGCTGAAAGTGGTTTTCAACGGCAGCAGAAGTGTGGAATTGGTTTTTGCAACACTAACACAAATGCGAATAATGGTTTACAACATTGGCACGAGTGTGGAAAGTGGTTTGCAACACTAACACAAGTGTGGAAAGTGGTTCTCAACATGAGCACAAGTGCGATAAGTGGTTTTGCAACACCAACCCAATTGCGAAAAGTCGTTTTCAACACTAGCCCGAGTGCGGTAAGTGGTTTTCCATGCCAGCATAAGTGTGGAAATTGGTTTTTGCAACACTAACACAAGTGCGAAAAGTGGTTTTGCAACACTAACACAAGTGCGAAAAGTGGTTTTGCAACACTAACACAAATGTTAAAGTGGTTTTGCAACACTAACACAAGTGCGATAAGTGGTTTTCAACACGAGCAAGAGCGCGGATTGTGGTTTTTGCAACACTAACCCAATTGTGAAAAGTGGTTTTCAACATTAGCACGTGTGCAGAAAGTGGTTTTCAATGCCAGCACAAGTGTGGAAATTGGTTTTGCAACGCTAAGACAAGTGCAAAAAGTGTTTTTTCCACACTAATACAAGTGCAAAATTGGTTTCCTGCACCAACACAAGTGGGAAAAGTGGTTTTTCCACACTAATACAAGTGCAAAATTGGTTTCCTGCACCAACACAAGTGGGAAAAGTGGTTTTTCAACACTATCACAAGTGCAAAAAGTGTTTTTTCCACACTAATACAAGTGCAAAAGTGGTTTCCTGCACCAACACAAGTGCGAAAAGTGGTTTTTCAACACTAACACAAGTGCGAAAAGTGGTTTTTCAACACTATCACAAGTGCAAAAAGTGTTTTTTCCACACTAATACAAGTGGGAAAAGTGGTTTTCCAACACAAACACAAGTGTAAAAGTGGTTTTGCAACACCAACACAAGTGAGACAAATGGTTTTGCAACAATAACACAAGTGCAAAAAGTGGTTTTCAACACTATCACAAGTGCGAAAAGTGGTTTTTCAACACTATCACAAGTGCAAAAAGTGGTTTTTCAACACTATCACAAGTGCAAAAAGTGTTTTTTCCACACTAGTACAAGTGCAAAAGTGGTTTCCTGCACCAACACAAGTGCGAAAAGTGGTTTTTCAACATTAACACAAGTGCGAAAAGTGGTTTTTCAACACTATCACAAGTGCAAAAAGTGTTTTTTCCACACTAATACAAGTGCAAAAGTGGTTTCCTGCACCAACACAATTGCGAAAAGTGGTTTTTCAACACTAACACAAGTGCGAAAAGTGGCATTTCAACACTAACACAAGTGCGAAAAGTGGTTTTTCAACACTAACACAAGTGCGAAAAGTGTTTTTTCCACACTAATACAAGTGCAAAAGTGGTTTCCTGCACCAACACAAGTGCGAAAAGTGGTTTTTCAACACTAACACAAGTGCGAAAAGTGGTTTTTCAACACTAACACAAGTGCGAAAAGTGGTTTTTCAACACTATCACAAGTGCAAAAAGTGTTTTTTCCACACTATCACAAGTGCAAAAAGTGTTTTTTCCACACTAATACAAGTGCAAAAGAGGTTTCCTGCACCAACACAAGTGCGAAAAGTGGTTTTTCAACACTAACACAAGTGCGAAAAGTGGTTTTTCAACACTAACACAAGTGCGAAAAGTGGTTTTTCCACACTAATACAAGTGCAAAAGTGGTTTCCTGCACCAACACAAGTGCGAAAAGTGGTTTTTCAACACTAACACAAGTGCGAAAAGTGGTTTTTCAACACTATCACAAGTGCAAAAAGTGTTTTTTCCACACTAATACAAGTGCAAAAGTGGTTTCCTGCACCAACACAAGTGCGAAAAGTGGTTTTTCAACACTAACACAAGTGCGAAAAGTGGTTTTTCAACACTATCACAAGTGCAAAAAGTGTTTTTTCCACACTAATACAAGTGCAAAAGTGGTTTCCTGCACCAACACAAGTGCGAAAAGTGGTTTTTCAACACTAACACAAGTGCGAAAAGTGGTTTTTCAACACTAACACAAGTGCGAAAAGTGTTTTTTCCACACTAATACAAGTACAAAAGTGGTTTCCTGCACCAACACAAGTGCGAAAAGTGGTTTTTCAACACTACCACAAGTGCGAAAAGTGTTTTTGCCACACTAATACAAGTGCAAAAGTGGTTTCCTGCACCAACACAAGTGCGAAAAGTGGTTTTTCAACACTATCACAAGTGCAAAAAGTGTTTTTTCCACACTAATATAAGTGCAAAAGTGGTTTCCTGCACCAACAGAAGTGCGAAAAGTGGTTTTTCAACACTAACACAAGTGCGAAAAGTGGTTTTTCAACACTAACACAAGTGCGAAAAGTGTTTTTTCCACACTAATACAAGTGCAAAAGTGGTTTCCTACACCAACACAAGTGCGAAAAGTGGTTTTTCAACACTAACACAAGTGCGAAAAGTGGTTTTTCCACACTAATACAAGTGCGAAAAGTGGTTTTTCAACACTATCACAAGTGCAAAAAGTGTTTTTTCCACACTAATACAAGTGCAAAAGAGGTTTCCTGCACCAACACAAGTGCGAAAAGTGGTTTTTCAACACTAACACAAGTGCGAAAAGTGGTTTTTCAACACTAACACAAGTGCGAAAAGTGTTTTTTCCACACTAATACAAGTGCAAAAGTGGTTTCCTGCACCAACACAAGTGCGAAAAGTGGTTTTTCAACACTAACACAAGTGCGAAAAGTGGTTTTTCAACACTAACACAAGTGCGAAAAGAGGTTTTTCAACACTATCACAAGTGCAAAAAGTGTTTTTTCCACACTAATACAAGTGCAAAAGTGGTTTCCTGCACCAACACAATTGCGAAAAGTGGTTTTTCAACACTAACACAAGTGCGAAAAGTGGCATTTCAACACTAACACAAGTGCGAAAAGTGGTTTTTCAACACTAACACAAGTGCGAAAAGTGTTTTTTCCACACTAATACAAGTGCAAAAGTGGTTTCCTGCACCAACACAAGTGCGAAAAGTGGTTTTTCAACACTAACACAAGTGCGTAAAGTGGTTTTTCAACACTAACACAAGTGCGAAAAGTGGTTTTTCAACACTATCACAAGTGCAAAAAGTGTTTTTTCCACACTATCACAAGTGCAAAAAGTGTTTTTTCCACACTAATACAAGTGCAAAAGAGGTTTCCTGCACCAACACAAGTGCGAAAAGTGGTTTTTCAACACTAACACAAGTGCGAAAAGTGGTTTTTCAACACTAACACAAGTGCGAAAAGTGGTTTTTCCACACTAATACAAGTGCAAAAGTGGTTTCCTGCACCAACACAAGTGCGAAAAGTGGTTTTTCAACACTAACACAAGTGCGAAAAGTGGTTTTTCAACACTATCACAAGTGCAAAAAGTGTTTTTTATACACTAATACAAGTGCAAAAGTGGTTTCCTGCACCAACACAAGTGCGAAAAGTGGTTTTTTAACACTAACACAAGTGCGAAAAGTGGTTTTTCAACACTATCACAAGTGCAAAAAGTGTTTTTTCCACACTAATACAAGTGCAAAAGTGGTTTCCTGCACCAACAGAAGTGCGAAAAGTGGTTTTTCAACACTAACACAAGTGCGAAAAGTGGTTTTTCAACACTATCACAAGTGCAAAAAGTGTTTTTTATACACTAATACAAGTGCAAAAGTGGTTTCCTGCACCAACACAAGTGCGAAAAGTGGTTTTTCAACACTAACACAAGTGCGAAAAGTGGTTTTTCAACACTATCACAAGTGCAAAAAGTGTTTTTTCCACACTAATACAAGTGCAAAAGTGGTTTCCTGCACCAACAGAAGTGCGAAAAGTGGTTTTTCAACACTAACACAAGTGCGAAAAGTGGTTTTTCAACACTAACACAAGTGCGAAAAGTGTTTTTTCCACACTAATACAAGTACAAAAGTGGTTTCCTGCACCAACACAAGTGCGAAAAGTGGTTTTTCAACACTACCACAAGTGCGAAAAGTGTTTTTGCCACACTAATACAAGTGCAAAAGTGGTTTCCTGCACCAACACAAGTGCGAAAAGTGGTTTTTCAACACTATCACAAGTGCAAAAAGTGTTTTTTCCACACTAATATAAGTGCAAAAGTGGTTTCCTGCACAAACAGAAGTGCGAAAGTGGTTTTTCAACACTAACACAAGTGCGAAAAGTGGTTTTTCAACACTAACACAAGTGCGAAAAGTGTTTTTTCCACACTAATACAAGTGCAAAAGTGGTTTCCTACACCAACACAAGTGCGAAAAGTGGTTTTTCAACACTAACACAAGTGCGAAAAGTGGTTTTTCCACACTAATACAAGTGCGAAAAGTGGTTTTTCAACACTATCACAAGTGCAAAAAGTGTTTTTTCAACACTAACACAAGTGCGAAAAGTGTTTTTTCCACACTATTACAAGTGCAAAAGTGGTTTCCTGCACCAACACAAGTGCGAAAAGTGGTTTTTCAACACTAACACAAGTGCGAAAAGTGGTTTTTCAACACTAACACACGTGCGAAAAGTGGTTTTTCAACACTATCACAAGTGCAAAAAGTGTTTTTTCCACACTAATACAAGTGCAAAAGTGGTTTCCTGCACCAACACAATTGCGAAAAGTGGTTTTTCAACACTAACACAAGTGCGAAAAGTGGTTTTTCAACACTAACACAAGTGCGAAAAGTGGTTTTTCAACACTAACACAAGTGCGAAAAGTGTTTTTTCCACACTAATACAAGTGCAAAAGTGGTTTCCTGCACCAACACAAGTGCGAAAAGTGGTTTTTCAACACTAACACAAGTGCGAAAAGTGGTTTTTCAACACTAACACAAGTGCGAAAAGTGGTTTTTCCACACTAATACAAGTGCAAAAGTGGTTTCCTGCACCAACACAAGTGCGAAACGTGGTTTTTCAACACTAACACAAGTGCGAAAAGTGGTTTTTCCACACTAATACAAGTGCAAAAGTGGTTTCCTGCACCAACACAAGTGCGAAAAGTGGTTTTTCAACACTAACACAAGTGCGAAAAGTGGTTTTTCAACACTAACACAAGTGCGAAAAGTGGTTTTTCAACACTAACACAAGTGCGAAAAGTGGTTTTTCAACACTAACACAAGTGCGAAAAGTGGTTTTTCAACTCTATCACAAGTGCAAAAAGTGTTTTTTCAACACTAACACAAGTGCGAAAAGTGGTTTTTCCACACTAATACAAGTGCAAAAGTGGTTTCCTGCACCAACACAAGTGTGGAACGTGGTTTTTCAACACTAACACAAGTGCGAAAAGTGGTTTTTCAACACTATCACAAGTGCAAAAAGTGTTTTTTCCACACTAATACAAGTGCAAAAGTGGTTTCCTGCACCAACACAAGTGCGAAAAGTGGTTTTTCAACACTAACACAAGTGCGAAAAGTGGTTTTTCAACACTTTCACAAGTGCAAAAAGTGTTTTTTCCACACTAATACAAGTGGGAAAAGTGGTTTTCCAACACAAACACAAGTGTAAAAGTGGTTTTGCAACACCAACACAAGTGAGACAAATGGTTTTGCAACAATAACACAAGTGCAAAAAGTGGTTTTCAACACTATCACAAGTGCGAAAAGTGGTTTTTCAACACTATCACAAGTGCAAAAAGTGTTTTTTCCACACTAATACAAGTGCAAAAGAGGTTTCCTGCACCAACACAAGTGCGCAAAGTGGTTTTTCAACACTAACACATGTGCGAAAAGTGGTTTTTCAACACTAACACAAGTGCGAAAAGTGGTTTTTCCACACTAATACAAGTGCAAAAGTGGTTTCCTGCACCAACACAAGTGCGAAAAGTGGTTTTTCAACACTATCACAAGTGCAAAAAGTGTTTTTTCCACACTAATATAAGTGCAAAAGTGGTTTCCTGCACCAACAGAAGTGCGAAAAGTGGTTTTTCAACACTAACACAAGTGCGAAAAGTGGTTTTTCAACACTAACACAAGTGCGAAAAGTGTTTTTTCCACACTAATACAAGTGCAAAAGTGGTTTCCTGCACCAACACAATTGCGAAAAGTGGTTTTTCAACACTAACACAAGTGCGAAAAGTGTTTTTTCAACACTAACACAAGTGCGAAAAGTGGTTTTTCAACACTAACACAAGTGCGAAAAGTGTTTTTTCCACACTAATACAAGTGCAAAAGTGGTTTCCTGCACCAACACAAGTGCGAAAAGGGGTTTTTCAACACTAACACAAGTGTGAAAAGTGGTTTTTCAACACTAACACAAGTGCGAAAAGTGGTTTTTCAACACTATCACAAGTGCAAAAAGTGTTTTTTCCACACTAATACAAGTGCAAAAGTGGTTTCCTGCACCAACACAAGTGCGAAAAGTGGTTTTTCAACACTATCACAAGTGCAAAAAGTGTTTTTTCCACACTAATATAAGTGCAAAAGTGGTTTCCTGCACCAACAGAAGTGCGAAAAGTGGTTTTTCAACACTAACACAAGTGCGAAAAGTGGTTTTTCAACACTAACACAAGTGCGAAAAGTGTTTTTTCCACACTAATACAAGTGCAAAAGTGGTTTCCTACACCAACACAAGTGCGAAAAGTCGTTTTTCAACACTAACACAAGTGCGAAAAGTGGTTTTTCAACACTAACACAAGTGCGAAAAGTGGTTTTTAAACACTATCACAAGTGCAAAAAGTGTTTTTTCGACACTAATACAAGTGCAAAAGAGGTTTCCTGCACCAACACAAGTGCGAAAAGTGGTTTTTCAACACTAACACTAGTGCGAAAAGTGGTTTTTCAACACTAACACAAGTGCGAAAAGTGGTTTTTCCACACTAATACAAGTGCAAAAGTGGTTTCCTGCACCAACACAAGTGCGAAAAGTGGTTTTTCAACACTAACACAAGTGCGAAAAGTGGTTTTTCAACACTATCACAAGTGCAAAAAGTGTTTTTCCACACTAATACAAGTGCAAAAGTGGTTTCCTGCACCAACACAAGTGCGAAAAGTGGTTTTTCAACACTAACACAAGTGCGAAAAGTGGTTTTTCAACACTAACACAAGTGCGAAAAGTGTTTTTTCCACACTAATACAAGTGCAAAAGTGGTTTCCTGCACCAACACAAGTGCGAAAAGTGGTTTTTCAACACTAACACAAGTGCGAAAAGTGGTTTTTCAACACTAACACAAGTGCGAAAAGTGGTTTTTCAACACTATCACAAGTGCAAAAAGTGTTTTTTCCACACTAATACAAGTGCAAAAGTGGTTTCCTGCACCAACACAAGTGCAAAAAGTGGTTTTTCAACACTACCACAAGTGCGACAAGTGGTTTTTCAACACTAACACAAGTGCGAAAGTGGTTTTTCCACGCTAGCACAAGTGCAAAAGTGGTTTCCTGCACCAACACAAGTGCGAAAAGTGGTTTTTCAACACTAACACAAGTGCGAAAAGTGGTTTTTCAACACTAACACAAGTGCGAAAAGTGTTTTTTCCACACTAATACAAGTGCAAAAGTGGTTTCCTGCACCAACACAAGTGCGAAAAGTGGTTTTTCAACACTAACACAAGTGCGAAAAGTGGTTTTTCAACACTAACACAAGTGCGAAAAGTGGTTTTTCAACACTAACACAAGTGCGAAAAGTGTTTTTTCCACACTATTACAAGTGCAAAAGTGGTTTCCTGCACCAACACAAGTGCGAAAAGTGGTTTTTCAACACTAACACAAGTGCGAAAAGTGGTTTTTCAACACTAACACACGTGCGAAAAGTGGTTTTTCAACACTATCACAAGTGCAAAAAGTGTTTTTTCCACACTAATACAAGTGCAAAAGTGGTTTCCTGCACCAACACAATTGCGAAAAGTGGTTTTTCAACACTAACACAAGTGCGAAAAGTGGTTTTTCAACACTAACACAAGTGCGAAAAGTGGTTTTTCAACACTAACACAAGTGCGAAAAGTGTTTTTTCCACACTAATACAAGTGCAAAAGTGGTTTCCTGCACCAACACAAGTGCGAAAAGTGGTTTTTCAACACTAACACAAGTGCGAAAAGTGGTTTTTCAACACTAACACAAGTGCGAAAAGTGGTTTTTCAACACTATCACAAGTGCAAAAAGTGTTTTTTCCACACTAATACAAGTGCAAAAGTGGTTTCCTGCACCAACACAAGTGCGAAAAGTGGTTTTTCAACACTAACACAAGTGCGAAAAGTGGTTTTTCAACACTAACACAAGTGCGAAAAGTGGTTTTTCCACGCTAACACAAGTGCAAAAAGTGGTTTTTCAACACTAACACAAGTGCGAAAAGTGGTTTTTCAACACTATCACAAGTGCAAAAAGTGTGTTTTCCACACTAATACAAGTGCAAAATTGGTTTCCTGCACCAACACAAGTGGGAAAAGTGGTTTTTCAACACTATCACAAGTGCAAAAAGTGTTTTTTCCACACTAATACAAGTGCAAAAGTGGTTTCCTGCACCAACACAAGTGCGAAAAGTGGTTTTTCAACACTAACACAAGTGCGAAAAGTGGTTTTTCAACACTAACACAAGTGCGAAAAGTGGTTTTTCAACTCTATCACAAGTGCAAAAATGTTTTTTCCACACTAATACAAGTGCAAAAGTGGTTTCCTGCACCAACACAAGTGCGAAAAGTGGTTTTTCAACACTAACACAAGTGCGAAAAGTGGTTTTTCAACACTATCACAAGTGCAAAAAGTGTTTTTTCCACACTAATACAAGTGGGAAAAGTGGTTTTCCAACACAAACACAAGTGTAAAAGTGGTTTTGCAACACCAACACAAGTGAGACAAATGGTTTTGCAACAATAACACAAGTGCAAAAAGTGGTTTTCAACACTATCACAAGTGCGAAAAGTGGTTTTTCAACACTATCACAAGTGCAAAAAGTGTTTTTTCCACACTAATACAAGTGCAAAAGAGGTTTCCTGCACCAACACAAGTGCGAAAAGTGGTTTTTCAACACTAACACAAGTGCGAAAAGTGGTTTTTCAACACTAACACAAGTGCGAAAAGTGGTTTTTCCACACTAATACAAGTGCAAAAGTGGTTTCCTGCACCAACACAAGTGCGAAAAGTGGTTTTTCAACACTAACACAAGTGCGAAAAGTGGTTTTTCAATACTATCACAAGTGCAAAAAGTGTTTTTTCCACACTAATACAAGTGCAAAAGTGGTTTCCTGCACCAACACAAGTGCGAAAAGTGGTTTTTCAACACTAACACAAGTGCGAAAAGTGGTTTTTCAACACTATCACAAGTGCAAAAAGTGTTTTTTCCACACTAATACAAGTGCAAAAGTGGTTTCCTGCACCAACACAATTGCGAAAAGTGGTTTTTCAACACTAACACAAGTGCGAAAAGTGGTATTTCAACACTAACACAAGTGCGAAAAGTGGTTTTTCAACACTAACACAAGTGCGAAAAGTGTTTTTTCCACACTAATACAAGTGCAAAAGTGGTTTCCTGCACCAACACAAGTGCGAAAAGTGGTTTTTCAACACTAACACAAGTGCGAAAAGTGGTTTTTCAACACTAACACAAGTGCGAAAAGTGGTTTTTCAACACTATCACAAGTGCAAAAAGTGTTTTTTCCACACTATCACAAGTGCAAAAAGTGTTTTTTCCACACTAATACAAGTGCAAAAGTGGTTTCCTGCACCAACACAAGTGCAAAAAGTGGTTTTTCAACACTAACACAAGTACGAAAAGTGGTTTTTCAACACTAACACAAGTGCGAAAAGTGGTTTTTCCACGCTAATACAAGTGCAAAAGTGGTTTCCTGCACCAACACAAGTGCGAAAAGTGATTTTTCAACACTAACACAAGTGCGAAAAGTGGTTTTTCAACACTATCACAAGTGCAAAAAGTGTTTTTTCCACACTAATACAAGTGCAAAATTGGTTTCCTGCACCAACACAAGTGTGAAAAGTGGTTTTTCAACACTAACACAAGTGCGAAAAGTGGTTTTTCAACACTATCACAAGTGCAAAAAGTGTTTTTTCCACACTAATACAAGTGCAAAAGTGGTTTCCTGCACCAACACAAGTGCGAAAAGTGGTTTTTCAACACTAACACAAGTGCGAAAAGTGGTTTTTCAACACTAACACAAGTGCGAAAAGTGGTTTTTCAACTCTATCACAAGTGCAAAAAGTGTTTTTTCCACACTAATACAAGTGCAAAAGTGGTTTCCTGCACCAACACAAGTGCGAAAAGTGGTTTTTCAACACTAACACAAGTGCGAAAAGTGGTTTTTCAACACTAACACAAGTGCGAAAAGTGGTTTTTCCACACTAATACAAGTGCAAAAGTGGTTTCCTGCACCAACACAAGTGCGAAACGTGGTTTTTCAACACTAACATAAGTGCGAAAAGTGGTTTTACAACACTATCACAAGTGCAAAAAGTGTTTTTTCCACACTAATACAATTGGGAAAAGTGGTTTTCCAACACAAACACAAGTGTAAAAGTGGTTTTGCAACACCAACACAAGTGAGACAAATGGTTTTGCAACAATAACACAAGTGCAAAAAGTGGTTTTCAACGCCAGCACAAGTGCGAAAAGTGGTTCTGCAACACAAGCTCAAGTGTGGAAAGTGGTTTTCAACATGAACACAGTTGCAAAAAGTGGTTTTCAACACTAACCAAAGTGCGAAAAGTTGTTTTCAACACCAGCACAAGTGCGGAAAGTGGTTTTGCAACACAGGCACAAGTGTCGAATGTGGTTTTCAACATGATAACAAGTGTGGAAAGTGGTTAAGCAACACTAGCTCAAGTGCAGACAGTGGTTTTCAATGCCAGCACAAGTGCGAAAAGTGTTTTTGCAACACTAACACAAGTGAGACAAATGGTCTTGCAACACTAACGCAAGTGCAAAAAGTGGTTTTAAACAGTAACAGGAGTGCGAAAAGTGGTTTTCAATACTAGCAGAAGTGCAAAAGGTTGTTTTCAACGCCAGCACAAGTGCAGATAGTGGTTTTTCAATACTAGCACATGTGTAAAAAGTGGTATTAAATGTCAGCACAAGTGTGGAAAGTGGTTCGGCAACACCAGCTCAAGTGCGGAAAGTAGTTTTGCAACACTAACACAAGTGCGAAAAGTGGTTTTGCAACACTAACACAAATGTTAAAGTGGTTTTTCAACACTAACACAAGTGCGATAAGTGGTTTTCAATGCCAGTACGAGTGTGGAAAGTGGTTTTGCAACACTAACACATGTGTGAAAAGTGGTTTGCAACATGAACACAGTTGCAAAAAGTGGTTTTCAACACTAACAAAAGTGCGAAAAGTTGTTTTCAACACGAGCACAAGTGCGGAAAGTGGTTTTGCAACACAGGCACAAGTGTCGAACGTGGTTTTGCAACACCAGCTCAAGTGAAGAGAGTGGTTTTCAATGCCAGCACAAGTGCGAAAAGTGGTTTTGCAACACTAGCTCAAGTGCGGAAAGTGGTTTCCAATGCCAGCACAAGTGCGGAAAGTAGTTCTGCAACACCAGCTCAAGTGCGGAAAGTGGTTTTCAACCCCAGCACAAGTGCGGAAAATGGTTTTGCAACACTAACACAAGTGCAAAAAGTGGTTTTGCAACACTAACACAAGTGTGAAAATTGGTTTACAACAGTCGCACGAGTGCGGAAAGTGGTTTGCAACACTAACACAAGTGTGGAAAGTGGTTTTCAACATGAGCACAAGTGCGATAAGTGGTTTTGCAATACTAACCCAATTGCAAAAACTGGTTTTCAACACTAGCACAAGTGCGGAAAGTGGTTTTCAATGCCAGCACACGTGTATAAATTGGTTTTGCAACACTAAGACAAATGCGAGTTGTGGTTTTCAACACTAGCGCAAGTGCAAAAAGTGGTTTTGCTACACTAACGCAAGTGCGAAAGTGGTTCTGCAAAACTAGCTCAAGTGCGGAAAGTGGTATTCAACGCCAGCACAAGTGTGGAAAGTGGTTTTGCAACAATAACACAAGTGCGAAAAGTGGTTTTGCAACACTAGCACAAGTGTGATAAGTGGTTTTCAACACCAGCTCGAGCACGGAAAGTGGTTTTTGCAACAATAACACAAGTGCAAAAAGTGGTTTTGCAACACAAGCACGAGTGAGAAAAGTGGTTTTGCAACACGAACACAAGTGTGATAAGTGGTTTTCAACACCAGCATGGACACGGAACGTGGTTTTGCAATACTAAACCAAATGCGAAGTGGTTTTCAACACTAGCACGAGTGCTGAAAGTGGTTTTCAACGGCAGCAGAAGTGTGGAATTGGTTTTTGCAACACTAACACAAATGCGAATAATGGTTTACAACATTGGCACGAGTGTGGAAAGTGGTTTGCAACACTAACACAAGTGTGGAAAGTGGTTCTCAACATGAGCACAAGTGCGATAAGTGGTTTTGCAACACCAACCCAATTGCGAAAAGTCGTTTTCAACACTAGCCCGAGTGCGGTAAGTGGTTTTCCATGCCAGCATAAGTGTGGAAATTGGTTTTTGCAACACTAACACAAGTGCGAAAAGTGGTTTTGCAACACTAACACAAGTGCGAAAAGTGGTTTTGCAACACTAACACAAATGTTAAAGTGGTTTTGCAACACTAACACAAGTGCGATAAGTGGTTTTCAACACGAGCAAGAGCGCGGATTGTGGTTTTTGCAACACTAACCCAATTGTGAAAAGTGGTTTTCAACATTAGCACGTGTGCAGAAAGTGGTTTTCAATGCCAGCACAAGTGTGGAAATTGGTTTTGCAACGCTAAGACAAGTGCAAAAAGTGTTTTTTCCACACTAATACAAGTGCAAAATTGGTTTCCTGCACCAACACAAGTGGGAAAAGTGGTTTTTCCACACTAATACAAGTGCAAAATTGGTTTCCTGCACCAACACAAGTGGGAAAAGTGGTTTTTCAACACTATCACAAGTGCAAAAAGTGTTTTTTCCACACTAATACAAGTGCAAAAGTGGTTTCCTGCACCAACACAAGTGCGAAAAGTGGTTTTTCAACACTAACACAAGTGCGAAAAGTGGTTTTTCAACACTATCACAAGTGCAAAAAGTGTTTTTTCCACACTAATACAAGTGGGAAAAGTGGTTTTCCAACACAAACACAAGTGTAAAAGTGGTTTTGCAACACCAACACAAGTGAGACAAATGGTTTTGCAACAATAACACAAGTGCAAAAAGTGGTTTTCAACACTATCACAAGTGCGAAAAGTGGTTTTTCAACACTATCACAAGTGCAAAAAGTGGTTTTTCAACACTATCACAAGTGCAAAAAGTGTTTTTTCCACACTAGTACAAGTGCAAAAGTGGTTTCCTGCACCAACACAAGTGCGAAAAGTGGTTTTTCAACATTAACACAAGTGCGAAAAGTGGTTTTTCAACACTATCACAAGTGCAAAAAGTGTTTTTTCCACACTAATACAAGTGCAAAAGTGGTTTCCTGCACCAACACAATTGCGAAAAGTGGTTTTTCAACACTAACACAAGTGCGAAAAGTGGCATTTCAACACTAACACAAGTGCGAAAAGTGGTTTTTCAACACTAACACAAGTGCGAAAAGTGTTTTTTCCACACTAATACAAGTGCAAAAGTGGTTTCCTGCACCAACACAAGTGCGAAAAGTGGTTTTTCAACACTAACACAAGTGCGAAAAGTGGTTTTTCAACACTAACACAAGTGCGAAAAGTGGTTTTTCAACACTATCACAAGTGCAAAAAGTGTTTTTTCCACACTATCACAAGTGCAAAAAGTGTTTTTTCCACACTAATACAAGTGCAAAAGAGGTTTCCTGCACCAACACAAGTGCGAAAAGTGGTTTTTCAACACTAACACAAGTGCGAAAAGTGGTTTTTCAACACTAACACAAGTGCGAAAAGTGGTTTTTCCACACTAATACAAGTGCAAAAGTGGTTTCCTGCACCAACACAAGTGCGAAAAGTGGTTTTTCAACACTAACACAAGTGCGAAAAGTGGTTTTTCAACACTATCACAAGTGCAAAAAGTGTTTTTTCCACACTAATACAAGTGCAAAAGTGGTTTCCTGCACCAACACAAGTGCGAAAAGTGGTTTTTCAACACTAACACAAGTGCGAAAAGTGGTTTTTCAACACTATCACAAGTGCAAAAAGTGTTTTTTCCACACTAATACAAGTGCAAAAGTGGTTTCCTGCACCAACACAAGTGCGAAAAGTGGTTTTTCAACACTAACACAAGTGCGAAAAGTGGTTTTTCAACACTAACACAAGTGCGAAAAGTGTTTTTTCCACACTAATACAAGTACAAAAGTGGTTTCCTGCACCAACACAAGTGCGAAAAGTGGTTTTTCAACACTACCACAAGTGCGAAAAGTGTTTTTGCCACACTAATACAAGTGCAAAAGTGGTTTCCTGCACCAACACAAGTGCGAAAAGTGGTTTTTCAACACTATCACAAGTGCAAAAAGTGTTTTTTCCACACTAATATAAGTGCAAAAGTGGTTTCCTGCACCAACAGAAGTGCGAAAAGTGGTTTTTCAACACTAACACAAGTGCGAAAAGTGGTTTTTCAACACTAACACAAGTGCGAAAAGTGTTTTTTCCACACTAATACAAGTGCAAAAGTGGTTTCCTACACCAACACAAGTGCGAAAAGTGGTTTTTCAACACTAACACAAGTGCGAAAAGTGGTTTTTCCACACTAATACAAGTGCGAAAAGTGGTTTTTCAACACTATCACAAGTGCAAAAAGTGTTTTTTCCACACTAATACAAGTGCAAAAGAGGTTTCCTGCACCAACACAAGTGCGAAAAGTGGTTTTTCAACACTAACACAAGTGCGAAAAGTGGTTTTTCAACACTAACACAAGTGCGAAAAGTGTTTTTTCCACACTAATACAAGTGCAAAAGTGGTTTCCTGCACCAACACAAGTGCGAAAAGTGGTTTTTCAACACTAACACAAGTGCGAAAAGTGGTTTTTCAACACTAACACAAGTGCGAAAAGTGGTTTTTCAACACTAACACAAGTGCGAAAAGTGTTTTTTCCACACTATTACAAGTGCAAAAGTGGTTTCCTGCACCAACACAAGTGCGAAAAGTGGTTTTCAACACTAACACAAGTGCAAAAAGTGGTTTTTCAACACTAACACACGTGCGAAAAGTGGTTTTTCAACACTATCACAAGTGCAAAAAGTGTTTTTTCCACACTAATACAAGTGCAAAAGTGGTTTCCTGCACCAACACAATTGCGAAAAGTGGTTTTTCAACACTAACACAAGTGCGAAAAGTGGTTTTTCAACACTAACACAAGTGCGAAAAGTGGTTTTTCAACACTAACACAAGTGCGAAATGTGTTTTTTCCACACTAATACAAGTGCAAAAGTGGTTTCCTGCACCAACACAAGTGCGAAAAGTGGTTTTTCAACACTAACACAAGTGCGAAAAGTGTTTTTTCAACACTAACACAAGTGCGAAAAGTGGTTTTTCAACACTATCACAAGTGCAAAAAGTGTTTTTTCCACACTAATACAAGTGCAAAAGTGGTTTCCTGCACCAACACAAGTGCGAAAAGTGGTTTTTCAACACTAACACAAGTGCGAAAAGTGGTTTTTCAACACTAACACAAGTGCGAAAAGTGGTTTTTCCACGCTAACACAAGTGCAAAAAGTGGTTTTTCAACACTAACACAAGTGCGAAAAGTGGTTTTTCAACACTATCACAAGTGCAAAAAGTGTGTTTTCCACACTAATACAAGTGCAAAATTGGTTTCCTGCACCAACACAAGTGGGAAAAGTGGTTTTTCAACACTATCACAAGTGCAAAAAGTGTTTTTTCCACACTAATACAAGTGCAAAAGTGGTTTCCTGCACCAACACAAGTGCGAAAAGTGGTTTTTCAACACTAACACAAGTGCGAAAAGTGGTTTTTCAACACTAACACAAGTGCGAAAAGTGGTTTTTCAACTCTATCACAAGTGCAAAAAGTGTTTTTTCCACACTAATACAAGTGCAAAAGTGGTTTCCTGCACCAACACAAGTGCGAAAAGTGGTTTTTCAACACTAACACAAGTGCGAAAAGTGGTTTTTCAACACTATCACAAGTGCAAAAAGTGTTTTTTCCACACTAATACAAGTGGGAAAAGTGGTTTTCCAACACAAACACAAGTGTAAAAGTGGTTTTGCAACACCAACACAAGTGAGACAAATGGTTTTGCAACAATAACACAAGTGCAAAAAGTGGTTTTCAACACTATCACAAGTGCGAAAAGTGGTTTTTCAACACTATCACAAGTGCAAAAAGTGTTTTTTCCACACTAATACAAGTGCAAAAGAGGTTTCCTGCACCAACACAAGTGCGAAAAGTGGTTTTTCAACACTAACACAAGTGCGAAAAGTGGTTTTTCAACACTAACACAAGTGCGAAAAGTGGTTTTTCCACACTAATACAAGTGCAAAAGTGGTTTCCTGCACCAACACAAGTGCGAAAAGTGGTTTTTCAACACTAACACAAGTGCGAAAAGTGGTTTTTCAATACTATCACAAGTGCAAAAAGTGTTTTTGCCACACTAATACAAGTGCAAAAGTGGTTTCCTGCACCAACACAAGTGCGAAAAGTGGTTTTTCAACACTAACACAAGTGCGAAAAGTGGTTTTTCAACACTATCACAAGTGCAAAAAGTGTTTTTTCCACACTAATACAAGTGCAAAAGTGGTTTCCTGCACCAACACAATTGCGAAAAGTGGTTTTTCAACACTAACACAAGTGCGAAAAGTGGTATTTCAACACTAACACAAGTGCGAAAAGTGGTTTTTCAACACTAACACAAGTGCGAAAAGTGTTTTTTCCACACTAATACAAGTGCAAAAGTGGTTTCCTGCACCAACACAAGTGCGAAAAGTGGTTTTTCAACACTAACACAAGTGCGAAAAGTGGTTTTTCAACACTAACACAAGTGCGAAAAGTGGTTTTTCAACACTATCACAAGTGCAAAAAGTGTTTTTTCCACACTATCACAAGTGCAAAAAGTGTTTTTTCCACACTAATACAAGTGCAAAAGTGGTTTCCTGCACCAACACAAGTGCGAAAAGTGGTTTTTCAACACTATCACAAGTGCAAAAAGTGTTTTTTCCACACTAATACAAGTGCAAAAGTGGTTTCCTGCACCAACACAAGTGCGAAAAGTGGTTTTTCAACACTAACACAAGTGCGAAAAGTGGTTTTTCAACACTATCACAAGTGCAAAAAGTGTTTTTTCCACACTAATACAAGTGCAAAAGTGGTTTCCTGCACCAACACAAGTGCGAAAAGTGGTTTTTCAACACTAACACAAGTGCGAAAAGTGGTTTTTCAACACTAACACAAGTGCGAAAAGTGGTTTTTCAACTCTATCACAAGTGCAAAAAGTGTTTTTTCCACACTATCACAAGTGCAAAAAGTGTTTTTTCCACACTAATACAAGTGCAAAAGTGGTTTCCTGCACCAACACAAGTGCGAAAAGTGGTTTTTCAACACTATCACAAGTGCAAAAAGTGTTTTTTCCACACTAATACAAGTGCAAAAGTGGTTTCCTGCACCAACACAAGTGCGAAAAGTGGTTTTTCAACACTAACACAAGTGCGAAAAGTGGTTTTTCAACACTATCACAAGTGCAAAAAGTGTTTTTTCCACACTAATACAAGTGCAAAAGTGGTTTCCTGCACCAACACAAGTGCGAAAAGTGGTTTTTCAACACTAACACAAGTGCGAAAAGTGGTTTTTCAACACTAACACAAGTGCGAAAAGTGGTTTTTCAACTCTATCACAAGTGCAAAAAGTGTTTTTTCCACACTAATACAAGTGCAAAAGTGGTTTCCTGCACCAACACAAGTGCGAAAAGTGGTTTTTCAACACTAACACAAGTGCAAAAAGTGGTTTTTCAACACTAACACAAGTGCGAAAAGTGGTTTTTCCACACTAATACAAGTGCAAAAGTGGTTTCCTGCACCAACACAAGTGCGAAACGTGGTTTTTCAACACTAACACAAGTGCGAAAAGTGGTTTTTCAACACTATCACAAGTGCAAAAAGTGTTTTTTCCACACTAATACAATTGGGAAAAGTGGTTTTCCAACACAAACACAAGTGTAAAAGTGGTTTTGCAACACCAACACAAGTGAGACAAATGGTTTTGCAACAATAACACAAGTGCAAAAAGTGGTTTTCAATGCCAGCACAAGTGCGAAAAGTGGTTCTGCAACACAAGCTCAAGTGTGGAAAGTGGTTTTCAACATGAACACAGTTGCAAAAAGTGGTTTTCAACACTAACCAAAGTGCGAAAAGTTGTTTTCAACACCAGCACAAGTGCGGAAAGTGGTTTTGCAACACAGGCACAAGTGTCGAATGTGGTTTTCAACATGATAACAAGTGTGGAAAGTGGTTAAGCAACACTAGCTCAAGTGCAGACAGTGGTTTTCAATGCCAGCACAAGTGAGAAAAGTGTTTTTGCAACACTAACACAAGTGAGACAAATGGTCTTGCAACACTAACGCAAGTGCAAAAAGTGGTTTTAAACAGTAACAGGAGTGCGAAAAGTGGTTTTCAATACTAGCAGAAGTGCAAAAGGTTGTTTTCAACGCCAGCACAAGTGCAGATAGTGGTTTTTCAATACTAGCACATGTGTAAAAAGTGGTATTAAATGTCAGCACAAGTGTGGAAAGTGGTTCGGCAACACCAGCTCAAGTGCGGAAAGTAGTTTTGCAACACTAACACAAGTGCGAAAAGTGGTTTTGCAACACTAACACAAATGTTAAAGTGGTTTTTCAACACTAACACAAGTGCGATAAGTGGTTTTCAATGCCAGTACGAGTGTGGAAAGTGGTTTTGCAACACTAACACAAGTGCAAAAAGTGTTTTTTCCACACTAATACAAGTGGGAAAAGTGGTTTTCCAACACAAACACAAGTGTAAAAGTGGTTTTGCAACAACAACACAAGTGAGACAAATGGTTTTGCAACAATAACACAAGTGCAAAAAGTGGTTTTCAACACTATCACAAGTGCGAAAAGTGGTTTTTCAACACTATCACAAGTGCAAAAAGTGTTTTTTCCACACTAATACAAGTGCAAAAGAGGTTTCCTGCACCAACACAAGTGCGAAAAGTGGTTTTTCAACACTAACACAAGTGCGAAAAGTGGTTTTTCAACACTAACACAAGTGCGAAAAGTGGTTTTTCCACACTAATACAAGTGCAAAAGTGGTTTCCTGCACCAACACAAGTGCGAAAAGTGGTTTTTCAACACTAACACAAGTGCGAAAAGTGGTTTTTCAATACTATCACAAGTGCAAAAAGTGTTTTTTCCACACTAATACAAGTGCAAAAGTGGTTTCCTGCACCAACACAAGTGCGAAAAGTGGTTTTTCAACACTAACACAAGTGCGAAAAGTGGTTTTTCAACACTATCACAAGTGCAAAAAGTGTTTTTTCCACACTAATACAAGTGCAAAAGTGGTTTCCTGCACCAACACAATTGCGAAAAGTGGTTTTTCAACACTAACACAAGTGCGAAAAGTGGTATTTCAACACTAACACAAGTGCGAAAAGTGGTTTTTCAACACTAACACAAGTGCGAAAAGTGTTTTTTCCACACTAATACAAGTGCGAAAGTGGTTTCCTGCACCAACACAAGTGCGAAAAGTGGTTTTTCAACACTAACACAAGTGCGAAAAGTGGTTTTTCAACACTAACACAAGTGCGAAAAGTGGTTTTTCAACACTATCACAAGTGCAAAAAGTATTTTTTCCACACTATCACAAGTGCAAAAAGTGTTTTTTCCACACTAATACAAGTGCAAAAGTGGTTTCCTGCACCAACACAAGTGCAAAAAGTGGTTTTTCAACACTAACACAAGTACGAAAAGTGGTTTTTCAACACTAACACAAGTGCGAAAAGTGGTTTTTCCACGCTAATACAAGTGCAAAAGTGGTTTCCTGCACCAACACAAGTGCGAAAAGTGGTTTTTCAACACTAACACAAGTGCGAAAAGTGGTTTTTCAACACTATCACAAGTGCAAAAAGTGTTTTTTCCACACTAATACAAGTGCAAAATTGGTTTCCTGCACCAACACAAGTGTGGAAAGTGGTTTTGCAACACTAACACAAGTGCAAAAAGTGTTTTTTCCACACTAATACAAGTGGGAAAAGTGGTTTTCCAACACAAACACAAGTGTAAAAGTGGTTTTGCAACAACAACACAAGTGAGACAAATGGTTTTGCAACAATAACACAAGTGCAAAAAGTGGTTTTCAACACTATCACAAGTGCGAAAAGTGGTTTTTCAACACTATCACAAGTGCAAAAAGTGTTTTTTCCACACTAATACAAGTGCAAAAGAGGTTTCCTGCACCAACACAAGTGCGAAAAGTGGTTTTTCAACACTAACACAAGTGCGAAAAGTGGTTTTTCAACACTAACACAAGTGCGAAAAGTGGTTTTTCCACACTAATACAAGTGCAAAAGTGGTTTCCTGCACCAACACAAGTGCGAAAAGTGGTTTTTCAACACTAACACAAGTGCGAAAAGTGGTTTTTCAATACTATCACAAGTGCAAAAAGTGTTTTTTCCACACTAATACAAGTGCAAAAGTGGTTTCCTGCACCAACACAAGTGCGAAAAGTGGTTTTTCAACACTAACACAAGTGCGAAAAGTGGTTTTTCAACACTATCACAAGTGCAAAAAGTGTTTTTTCCACACTAATACAAGTGCAAAAGTGGTTTCCTGCACCAACACAATTGCGAAAAGTGGTTTTTCAACACTAACACAAGTGCGAAAAGTGGTATTTCAACACTAACACAAGTGCGAAAAGTGGTTTTTCAACACTAACACAAGTGCGAAAAGTGTTTTTTCCACACTAATACAAGTGCGAAAGTGGTTTCCTGCACCAACACAAGTGCGAAAAGTGGTTTTTCAACACTAACACAAGTGCGAAAAGTGGTTTTTCAACACTAACACAAGTGCGAAAAGTGGTTTTTCAACACTATCACAAGTGCAAAAAGTATTTTTTCCACACTATCACAAGTGCAAAAAGTGTTTTTTCCACACTAATACAAGTGCAAAAGTGGTTTCCTGCACCAACACAAGTGCAAAAAGTGGTTTTTCAACACTAACACAAGTACGAAAAGTGGTTTTTCAACACTAACACAAGTGCGAAAAGTGGTTTTTCCACGCTAATACAAGTGCAAAAGTGGTTTCCTGCACCAACACAAGTGCGAAAAGTGGTTTTTCAACACTAACACAAGTGCGAAAAGTGGTTTTTCAACACTATCACAAGTGCAAAAAGTGTTTTTTCCACACTAATACAAGTGCAAAATTGGTTTCCTGCACCAACACAAGTGTGAAAAGTGGTTTTTCAACACTAACACAAGTGCGAAAAGTGGTTTTTCAACACTATCACAAGTGCAAAAAGTGTTTTTTCCACACTAATACAAGTGCAAAAGTGGTTTCCTGCACCAACACAAGTGCGAAAAGTGGTTTTTCAACACTAACACAAGTGCGAAAAGTGGTTTTTCAACACTAACACAAGTGCGAAAAGTGGTTTTTCAACTCTATCACAAGTGCAAAAAGTGTTTTTTCCACACTAATACAAGTGCAAAAGTGGTTTCCTGCACCAACACAAGTGCGAAAAGTGGTTTTTCAACACTATCACAAGTGCAAAAAGTGTTTTTTCCACACTAATACAAGTGGGAAAAGTGGTTTTCCAACACAAACACAAGTGTAAAAGTGGTTTTGCAACACCAACACAAGTGAGACAAATGGTTTTGCAACAATAACACAAGTGCAAAAAGTGGTTTTCAACACTATCACAAGTGCGAAAAGTGGTTTTTCAACACTATCACAAGTGCAAAAAGTGTTTTTTCCACACTATCACAAGTGCAAAAAGTGTTTTTTCCACACTAATACAAGTGCAAAAGTGGTTTCCTGCACCAACACAAGTGCAAAAAGTGGTTTTTCAACACTAACACAAGTACGAAAAGTGGTTTTTCAACACTAACACAAGTGCGAAAAGTGGTTTTTCCACGCTAATACAAGTGCAAAAGTGGTTTCCTGCACCAACACAAGTGCGAAAAGTGGTTTTTCAACACTAACACAAGTGCGAAAAGTGGTTTTTCAACACTATCACAAGTGCAAAAAGTGTTTTTTCCACACTAATACAAGTGCAAAATTGGTTTCCTGCACCAACACAAGTGTGGAAAGTGGTTTTGCAACACTAACACAAGTGCAAAAAGTGTTTTTTCCACACTAATACAAGTGGGAAAAGTGGTTTTCCAACACAAACACAAGTGTAAAAGTGGTTTTGCAACAACAACACAAGTGAGACAAATGGTTTTGCAACAATAACACAAGTGCAAAAAGTGGTTTTCAACACTATCACAAGTGCGAAAAGTGGTTTTTCAACACTATCACAAGTGCAAAAAGTGTTTTTTCCACACTAATACAAGTGCAAAAGAGGTTTCCTGCACCAACACAAGTGCGAAAAGTGGTTTTTCAACACTAACACAAGTGCGAAAAGTGGTTTTTCAACACTAACACAAGTGCGAAAAGTGGTTTTTCCACACTAATACAAGTGCAAAAGTGGTTTCCTGCACCAACACAAGTGCGAAAAGTGGTTTTTCAACACTAACACAAGTGCGAAAAGTGGTTTTTCAATACTATCACAAGTGCAAAAAGTGTTTTTTCCACACTAATACAAGTGCAAAAGTGGTTTCCTGCACCAACACAAGTGCGAAAAGTGGTTTTTCAACACTAACACAAGTGCGAAAAGTGGTTTTTCAACACTATCACAAGTGCAAAAAGTGTTTTTTCCACACTAATACAAGTGCAAAAGTGGTTTCCTGCACCAACACAATTGCGAAAAGTGGTTTTTCAACACTAACACAAGTGCGAAAAGTGGTATTTCAACACTAACACAAGTGCGAAAAGTGGTTTTTCAACACTAACACAAGTGCGAAAAGTGTTTTTTCCACACTAATACAAGTGCGAAAGTGGTTTCCTGCACCAACACAAGTGCGAAAAGTGGTTTTTCAACACTAACACAAGTGCGAAAAGTGGTTTTTCAACACTAACACAAGTGCGAAAAGTGGTTTTTCAACACTATCACAAGTGCAAAAAGTATTTTTTCCACACTATCACAAGTGCAAAAAGTGTTTTTTCCACACTAATACAAGTGCAAAAGTGGTTTCCTGCACCAACACAAGTGCAAAAAGTGGTTTTTCAAC
The DNA here is from genome assembly GCF_964187855.1 of Myxine glutinosa. Taxonomy (NCBI): domain Eukaryota; kingdom Metazoa; phylum Chordata; class Myxini; order Myxiniformes; family Myxinidae; genus Myxine; species Myxine glutinosa. The sequence goes on along the minus strand of NW_027618410.1, from coordinate 25,374 downwards.
ACTAACACAAGTACGAAAAGTGGTTTTTCAACACTAACACAAGTGCGAAAAGTGGTTTTTCCACGCTAATACAAGTGCAAAAGTGGTTTCCTGCACCAACACAAGTGCGAAAAGTGGTTTTTCAACACTAACACAAGTGCGAAAAGTGGTTTTTCAACACTATCACAAGTGCAAAAAGTGTTTTTTCCACACTAATACAAGTGCAAAATTGGTTTCCTGCACCAACACAAGTGTGAAAAGTGGTTTTTCAACACTAACACAAGTGCGAAAAGTGGTTTTTCAACACTATCACAAGTGCAAAAAGTGTTTTTTCCACACTAATACAAGTGCAAAAGTGGTTTCCTGCACCAACACAAGTGCGAAAAGTGGTTTTTCAACACTAACACAAGTGCGAAAAGTGGTTTTTCAACACTAACACAAGTGCGAAAAGTGGTTTTTCAACTCTATCACAAGTGCAAAAAGTGTTTTTTCCACACTAATACAAGTGCAAAAGTGGTTTCCTGCACCAACACAAGTGCGAAAAGTGGTTTTTCAACACTATCACAAGTGCAAAAAGTGTTTTTTCCACACTAATACAAGTGGGAAAAGTGGTTTTCCAACACAAACACAAGTGTAAAAGTGGTTTTGCAACACCAACACAAGTGAGACAAATGGTTTTGCAACAATAACACAAGTGCAAAAAGTGGTTTTCAACACTATCACAAGTGCGAAAAGTGGTTTTTCAACACTATCACAAGTGCAAAAAGTGTTTTTTCCACACTAATACAAGTGCAAAAGAGGTTTCCTGCACCAACACAAGTGCGAAAAGTGGTTTTTCAACACTAACACAAGTGCGAAAAGTGGTTTTTCAACACTAACACAAGTGCGAAAAGTGGTTTTTCCACACTAATACAAGTGCAAAAGTGGTTTCCTGCACCAACACAAGTGCGAAAAGTGGTTTTTCAACACTAACACAAGTGCGAAAAGTGGTTTTTCAACCCTATCACAAGTGCAAAAAGTGTTTTTTCCACACTAGTACAAGTGCAAAAGTGGTTTCCTGCACCAACACAAGTGCGAAAAGTGGTTTTTCAACATTAACACAAGTGCGAAAAGAGGTTTTTCAACACTATCACAAGTGCAAAAAGTGTTTTTTCCACACTAATACAAGTGCAAAAGTGGTTTCCTGCACCAACACAATTGCGAAAAGTGGTTTTTCAACACTAACACAAGTGCGAAAAGTGGCATTTCAACACTAACACAAGTGCGAAAAGTGGTTTTTCAACACTAACACAAGTGCGAAAAGTGTTTTTTCCACACTAATACAAGTGCAAAAGTGGTTTCCTGCACCAACACAAGTGCGAAAAGTGGTTTTTCAACACTAACACAAGTGCGAAAAGTGGTTTTTCAACACTAACACAAGTGCGAAAAGTGGTTTTTCAACACTATCACAAGTGCAAAAAGTGTTTTTTCCACACTATCACAAGTGCAAAAAGTGTTTTTTCCACACTAATACAAGTGCAAAAGAGGTTTCCTGCACCAACACAAGTGCGAAAAGTGGTTTTTCAACACTAACACAAGTGCGAAAAGTGGTTTTTCAACACTAACACAAGTGCGAAAAGTGGTTTTTCCACACTAATACAAGTGCAAAAGTGGTTTCCTGCACCAACACAAGTGCGAAAAGTGGTTTTTCAACACTAACACAAGTGCGAAAAGTGGTTTTTCAACACTATCACAAGTGCAAAAAGTGTTTTTTATACACTAATACAAGTGCAAAAGTGGTTTCCTGCACCAACACAAGTGCGAAAAGTGGTTTTTCAACACTAACACAAGTGCGAAAAGTGGTTTTTCAACACTATCACAAGTGCAAAAAGTGTTTTTTCCACACTAATACAAGTGCAAAAGTGGTTTCCTGCACCAACAGAAGTGCGAAAAGTGGTTTTTCAACACTAACACAAGTGCGAAAAGTGGTTTTTCAACACTAACACAAGTGCGAAAAGTGTTTTTTCCACACTCATACAAGTACAAAAGTGGTTTCCTGCACCAACACAAGTGCGAAAAGTGGTTTTTCAACACTACCACAAGTGCGAAAAGTGTTTTTGCCACACTAATACAAGTGCAAAAGTGGTTTCCTGCACCAACACAAGTGCGAAAAGTGGTTTTTCAACACTAACACAAGTGCGAAAAGTGGTTTTTCAACACTAACACAAGTGCGAAAAGTGTTTTTTCCACACTAATACAAGTGCAAAAGTGGTTTCCTACACCAACACAAGTGCGAAAAGTGGTTTTTCAACACTAACACAAGTGCGAAAAGTGGTTTTTCCACACTAATACAAGTGCGAAAAGTGGTTTTTCAACACTATCACAAGTGCAAAAAGTGTTTTTTCCACACTAATACAAGTGCAAAAGAGGTTTCCTGCACCAACACAAGTGCGAAAAGTGGTTTTTCAACACTAACACAAGTGCGAAAAGTGGTTTTTCAACACTAACACAAGTGCGAAAAGTGTTTTTTCCACACTAATACAAGTGCAAAAGTGGTTTCCTGCACCAACACAAGTGCGAAAAGTGGTTTTTCAACACTAACACAAGTGCGAAAAGTGGTTTTTCAACACTAACACAAGTGCGAAAAGTGGTTTTTCAACACTAACACAAGTGCGAAAAGTGTTTTTTCCACACTATTACAAGTGCAAAAGTGGTTTCCTGCACCAACACAAGTGCGAAAAGTGGTTTTTCAACACTAACACAAGTGCGAAAAGTGGTTTTTCAACACTAACACACGTGCGAAAAGTGGTTTTTCAACACTATCACAAGTGCAAAAAGTGTTTTTTCCACACTAATACAAGTGCAAAAGTGGTTTCCTGCACCAACACAATTGCGAAAAGTGGTTTTTCAACACTAACACAAGTGCGAAAAGTGGTTTTTCAACACTAACACAAGTGCGAAAAGTGGTTTTTCAACACTAACACAAGTGCGAAAAGTGTTTTTTCCACACTAATACAAGTGCAAAAGTGGTTTCCTGCACCAACACAAGTGCGAAAAGTGGTTTTTCAACACTAACACAAGTGCGAAAAGAGGTTTTTCAACACTAACACAAGTGCGAAAAGTGGTTTTTCAACACTATCACAAGTGCAAAAAGTGTTTTTTCCACACTAATACAAGTGCAAAAGTGGTTTCCTGCACCAACACAAGTGCGAAAAGTGGTTTTTCAACACTAACACAAGTGCGAAAAGTGGTTTTTCAACACTAACACAAGTGTGAAAAGTGGTTTTTCCACGCTAACACAAGTGCAAAAAGTGGTTTTTCAACACTAACACAAGTGCGAAAAGTGGTTTTTCAACACTATCACAAGTGCAAAAAGTGTGTTTTCCACACTAATACAAGTGCAAAATTGGTTTCCTGCACCAACACAAGTGGGAAAAGTGGTTTTTCAACACTATCACAAGTGCAAAAAGTGTTTTTTCCACACTAATACAAGTGCAAAAGTGGTTTCCTGCACCAACACAAGTGCGAAAAGTGGTTTTTCAACACTAACACAAGTGCGAAAAGTGGTTTTTCAACACTAACACAAGTGCGAAAAGTGGTTTTTCAACTCTATCACAAGTGCAAAAAGTGTTTTTTCCACACTAATACAAGTGCAAAAGTGGTTTCCTGCACCAACACAAGTGCGAAAAGTGGTTTTTCAACACTAACACAAGTGCGAAAAGTGGTTTTTCAACACTATCACAAGTGCAAAAAGTGTTTTTTCCACACTAATACAAGTGGGAAAAGTGGTTTTCCAACACAAACACAAGTGTAAAAGTGGTTTTGCAACACCAACACAAGTGAGACAAATGGTTTTGCAACAATAACACAAGTGCAAAAAGTGGTTTTCAACACTATCACAAGTGCGAAAAGTGGTTTTTCAACACTATCACAAGTGCAAAAAGTGTTTTTTCCACACTAATACAAGTGCAAAAGAGGTTTCCTGCACCAACACAAGTGCGAAAAGTGGTTTTTCAACACTAACACAAGTGCGAAAAGTGGTTTTTCAACACTAACACAAGTGCGAAAAGTGGTTTTTCCACACTAATACAAGTGCAAAAGTGGTTTCCTGCACCAACACAAGTGCGAAAAGTGGTTTTTCAACACTAACACAAGTGCGAAAAGTGGTTTTTCAATACTATCACAAGTGCAAAAAGTGTTTTTTCCACACTAATACAAGTGCAAAAGTGGTTTCCTGCACCAACACAAGTGCGAAAAGTGGTTTTTCAACACTAACACAAGTGCGAAAAGTGGTTTTTCAACACTATCACAAGTGCAAAAAGTGTTTTTTCCACACTAATACAAGTGCAAAAGTGGTTTCCTGCACCAACACAATTGCGAAAAGTGGTTTTTCAACACTAACACAAGTGCGAAAAGTGGTATTTCAACACTAACACAAGTGCGAAAAGTGGTTTTTCAACACTAACACAAGTGCGAAAAGTGTTTTTTCCACACTAATACAAGTGCAAAAGTGGTTTCCTGCACCAACACAAGTGCGAAAAGTGGTTTTTCAACACTAACACAAGTGCGAAAAGTGGTTTTTCAACACTCTCAGAAGTGCAAAAAGTGTTTTTGCCACACTAATACAAGTGCAAAAGTGGTTTCCTGCACCAACACAATTGCGAAAAGTGGTTTTTCAACACTAACACAAGTGCGAAAAGTGGTTTTTCAACACTATCACAAGTGCAAAAAGTGTTTTTTCCACACTAATACAAGTGCAAAATTGGTTTCCTGCACCAACACAAGTGCGAAAAGTGGTTTTTCAACACTAACACAAGTGCAAAAAGTGGTTTTTCAACACTATCACAAGTGCAAAAAGTGTTTTTTCCACACTAATACAAGTGCAAAAGTGGTTTCCTGCACCAACACAAGTGCGAAAAGTGGTTTTTCAACACTAACACAAGTGCGAAAAGTGGTTTTTCAACACTAACACAAGTGCGAAAAGTGGTTTTTCAACTCTATCACAAGTGCAAAAAGTGTTTTTTCAACACTAATACAAGTGCAAAAGTGGTTTCCTGCACCAACACAAGTGCGAAAAGTGGTTTTTCAACACTAACACAAGTGCGAATAGTGGTTTTTCAACACTAACACAAGTGCGAAAAGTGGTTTTTCCACACTAATACAAGTGCAAAAGTGGTTTCCTGCACCAACACAAGTGTAAAACGTGGTTTTTCAACACTAACACAAGTGCGAAAAGTGGTTTTTCAACACTATCACAAGTGCAAAAAGTGTTTTTTCCACACTAATACAAGTGCAAAAGTGGTTTCCTGCACCAACACAAGTGCGAAAAGTGGTTTTTCAACACTAACACAAGTGCGAAAAGTGGTTTTTCAACACTATCACAAGTGCAAAAAGTGTTTTTTCCACACTAATACAAGTGGGAAAAGTGGTTTTCCAACACAAACACAAGTGTAAAAGTGGTTTTGCAACACCAACACAAGTGAGACAAATGGTTTTGCAACAATAACACAAGTGCAAAAAGTGGTTTTCAACACTATCACAAGTGCGAAAAGTGGTTTTTCAACACTATCACAAGTGCAAAAAGTGTTTTTTCCACACTAATACAAGTGCAAAAGAGGTTTCCTGCACCTACACAAGTGCGAAAAGTGGTTTTTCAACACTAACACAAGTGCGAAAAGTGGTTTTTTCCACACTAATACAAGTGCAAAAGAGGTTTCCTGCACCTACACAAGTGCGAAAAGTGGTTTTTCAACACTATCACAAGTGCAAAAAGTGTTTTTTCCACACTAATACAAGTGCAAAAGTGGTTTCCTGCACCAACACAAGTGCGAAAAGTGGTTTTTCAACACTACCACAAGTGCGACAAGTGGTTTTTCAACACTAGCACAAGTGCAAAAGTGGTTTCCTGCACCAACACAAGTGCGAAAAGTGGTTTTTCAACACTAACACAAGTGCGAAAAGTGGTTTTTCAACACTATCACAAGTGCAAAAAGTGTTTTTTCCACACTAATACAAGTGCAAAATTGGTTTCCTGCACCAACACAAGTGCGAAAAGTGGTTTTTCAACACTAACACAAGTGCGAAAAGTGGTTTTTCAACACTATCACAAGTGCAAAAAGTGTTTTTTCCACACTAATACAAGTGCAAAAGTGGTTTCCTGCACCAACACAAGTGCAAAAAGTGGTTTTTCAACACTAACACAAGTGCGAAAAGTGGTTTTCAACACTATCACAAGTGCGAAAAGTGGTTTTTCAACACTATCACAAGTGCAAAAAGTGTTTTTTCCACACTAATACAAGTGCAAAAGAGGTTTCCTGCACCAACACAAGTGCGAAAAGTGGTTTTTCAACACTAACACAAGTGCGAAAAGTGGTTTTTCAACACTAACACAAGTGCGAAAAGTGGTTTTTCCACACTAATACAAGTGCAAAAGTGGTTTCCTGCACCAACACAAGTGCGAAAAGTGGTTTTTCAACACTAACACAAGTGCGAAAAGTGGTTTTTCAATACTATCACAAGTGCAAAAAGTGTTTTTTCCACACTAATACAAGTGCAAAAGTGGTTTCCTGCACCAACACAAGTGCGAAAAGTGGTTTTTCAACACTAACACAAGTGTGAAAAGTGGTTTTTCAACACTATCACAAGTGCAAAAAGTGTTTTTTCCACACTAATACAAGTGCAAAAGTGGTTTCCTGCACCAACACAATTGCGAAAAGTGGTTTTTCAACACTAACACAAGTGCGAAAAGTGGTATTTCAACACTAACACAAGTGCGAAAAGTGGTTTTTCAACACTAACACAAGTGCGAAAAGTGTTTTTTCCACACTAATACAAGTGCAAAAGTGGTTTCCTGCACCAACACAAGTGCGAAAAGTGGTTTTTCAACACTAACACAAGTGCGAAAAGTGGTTTTTCAACACTCTCAGAAGTGCAAAAAGTGTTTTTGCCACACTAATACAAGTGCAAAAGTGGTTTCCTGCACCAACACAATTGCGAAAAGTGGTTTTTCAACACTAACACAAGTGCGAAAAGTGGTTTTTCAACACTATCACAAGTGCAAAAAGTGTTTTTTCCACACTAATACAAGTGCAAAAGTGGTTTCCTGCACCAACACAAGTGCGAAAAGTGGTTTTTCAACACTACCACAAGTGCGACAAGTGGTTTTTCAACACTAACACAAGTGCGAAAGTGGTTTTTCCACGCTAGCACAAGTGCAAAAGTGGTTTCCTGCACCAACACAAGTGCGAAAAGTGGTTTTTCAACACTAACACAAGTGTAAAAAGTGGTTTTTCAACACTATCACAAGTGCAAAAAGTGTTTTTTCCACACTAATACAAGTGCAAAATTGGTTTCCTGCACCAACACAAGTGCGAAAAGTGGTTTTTCAACACTAACACAAGTGCAAAAAGTGGTTTTTCAACACTATCACAAGTGCAAAAAGTGTTTTTTCCACACTAATACAAGTGCAAAAGTGGTTTCCTGCACCAACACAAGTGCGAAAAGTGGTTTTTCAACACTAACACAAGTGCGAAAAGTGGTTTTTCAACACTAACACAAGTGCGAAAAGTGGTTTTTCAACTCTATCACAAGTGCAAAAAGTGTTTTTTCAACACTAATACAAGTGCAAAAGTGGTTTCCTGCACCAACACAAGTGCGAAAAGTGGTTTTTCAACACTAACACAAGTGCGAATAGTGGTTTTTCAACACTAACACAAGTGCGAAAAGTGGTTTTTCCACACTAATACAAGTGCAAAAGTGGTTTCCTGCACCAACACAAGTGTAAAACGTGGTTTTTCAACACTAACACAAGTGCGAAAAGTGGTTTTTCAACACTATCACAAGTGCAAAAAGTGTTTTTTCCACACTAATACAAGTGCAAAAGTGGTTTCCTGCACCAACACAAGTGCGAAAAGTGGTTTTTCAACACTAACACAAGTGCGAAAAGTGGTTTTTCAACACTATCACAAGTGCAAAAAGTGTTTTTTCCACACTAATACAAGTGGGAAAAGTGGTTTTCCAACACAAACACAAGTGTAAAAGTGGTTTTGCAACACCAACACAAGTGAGACAAATGGTTTTGCAACAATAACACAAGTGCAAAAAGTGGTTTTCAACACTATCACAAGTGCGAAAAGTGGTTTTTCAACACTATCACAAGTGCAAAAAGTGTTTTTTCCACACTAATACAAGTGCAAAAGAGGTTTCCTGCACCTACACAAGTGCGAAAAGTGGTTTTTCAACACTAACACAAGTGCGAAAAGTGGTTTTTTCCACACTAATACAAGTGCAAAAGAGGTTTCCTGCACCTACACAAGTGCGAAAAGTGGTTTTTCAACACTATCACAAGTGCAAAAAGTGTTTTTTCCACACTAATACAAGTGCAAAAGTGGTTTCCTGCACCAACACAAGTGCGAAAAGTGGTTTTTCAACACTATCACAAGTGCAAAAAGTGTTTTTTCCACACTAATACAAGTGCAAAATTGGTTTCCTGCACCAACACAAGTGCGAAAAGTGGTTTTTCAACACTAACACAAGTGCGAAAAGTGGTTTTTCAACACTATCACAAGTGCAAAAAGTGTTTTTTCCACACTAATACAAGTGCAAAAGTGGTTTCCTGCACCAACACAAGTGCGAAAAGTGGTTTTTCAACACTAACACAAGTGCAAAAAGTGGTTTTTCAACACTAACACAAGTGCGAAAAGTGGTTTTTCAACTCTATCACAAGTGCAAAAAGTGTTTTTTCAACACTAATACAAGTGCAAAAGTGGTTTCCTGCACCAACACAAGTGTGAAACGTGGTTTTTCAACACTAACACAAGTGCGAAAAGTGGTTTTTCAACACTATCACAAGTGCAAAAAGTGTTTTTTCCACACTAAAACAAGTGCAAAAGTGGTTTCCTGCACCAACACAAGTGCGAAAAGTGGTTTTTCAACACTAACACAAGTGCGAAAAGTGGTTTTTCAACACTATCACAAGTGCAAAAAGTGTTTTTTCCACACTAATACAAGTGGGAAAAGTGGTTTTCCAACACAAACACAAGTGTAAAAGTGGTTTTGCAACACCAACACAAGTGAGACAAATGGTTTTGCAACAATAACACAAGTGCAAAAAGTGGTTTTCAACACTATCACAAGTGCGAAAAGTGGTTTTTCAACACTATCACAAGTGCAAAAAGTGTTTTTTCCACACTAATACAAGTGCAAAAGAGGTTTCCTGCACCAACACAAGTGCGAAAAGTGGTTTTTCAACACTAACACAAGTGCGAAAAGTGGTTTTTTCCACACTAATACAAGTGCAAAAGTGGTTTCCTGCACCAACACAAGTGCGAAAAGTGGTTTTTCAACACTAACACAAGTGCGAAAAGTGGTTTTTCAACACTATCACAAGTGCAAAAAGTGTTTTTTCCACACTAATACAAGTGCAAAAGTGGTTTCCTGCACCAACACAAGTGCGAAAAGTGGTTTTTCAACACTAACACAAGTGCGAAAAGTGGTTTTTCAACACTATCACAAGTGCAAAAAGTGTTTTTTCCACACTAATACAAGTGCAAAAGTGGTTTCCTGCACCAACAGAAGTGCGAAAAGTGGTTTTTCAACACTAACACAAGTGCGAAAAGTGGTTTTTCAACAATAACACAAGTGCGAAAAGTGTTTTTTCCACACTAATACAAGTACAAAAGTGGTTTCCTGCACCAACACAAGTGCGAAAAGTGGTTTTTCAACACTACCACAAGTGCGAAAAGTGTTTTTGCCACACTAATACAAGTGCAAAAGTGGTTTCCTGCACCAACACAAGTGCGAAAAGTGGTTTTTCAACACTATCACAAGTGCAAAAAGTGTTTTTTCCACACTAATATAAGTGCAAAAGTGGTTTCCTGCACCAACAGAAGTGCGAAAAGTGGTTTTTCAACACTAACACAAGTGCGAAAAGTGGTTTTTCAACACTAACACAAGTGCGAAAAGTGTTTTTTCCACACTAATACAAGTGCAAAAGTGGTTTCCTACACCAACACAACTGCGAAAAGTGGTTTTTCAACACTAACACAAGTGCGAAAAGTGGTTTTGCAACACCAGCTCAAGTGAAGAGAGTGGTTTTCAATGCCAGCACAAGTGCGAAAAGTGGTTTTGCAACACTAGCTCAAGTGCGGAAAGTGGTTTCCAATGCCAGCACAAGTGCGGAAAGTAGTTCTGCAACACCAGCTCAAGTGCGGAAAGTGGTTTTCAACCCCAGCACAAGTGCGGAAAATGGTTTTGCAACACTAACACAAGTGCAAAAAGTGGTTTTGCAACACTAACACAAGTGTGAAAATTGGTTTACAACAGTCGCACGAGTGCGGAAAGTGGTTTGCAACACTAACACAAGTGTGGAAAGTGGTTTTCAACATGAGCACAAGTGCGATAAGTGGTTTTGCAATACTAACCCAATTGCAAAAACTGGTTTTCAACACTAGCACAAGTGCGGAAAGTGGTTTTCAATGCCAGCACACGTGTATAAATTGGTTTTGCAACACTAAGACAAATGCGAGTTGTGGTTTTCAACACTAGCGCAAGTGCAAAAAGTGGTTTTGCTACACTAACGCAAGTGCGAAAGTGGTTCTGCAAAACTAGCTCAAGTGCGGAAAGTGGTATTCAACGCCAGCACAAGTGTGGAAAGTGGTTTTGCAACAATAACACAAGTGCGAAAAGTGGTTTTGCAACACTAGCACAAGTGTGATAAGTGGTTTTCAACACCAGCTCGAGCACGGAAAGTGGTTTTTGCAACAATAACACAAGTGCAAAAAGTGGTTTTGCAACACAAGCACGAGTGAGAAAAGTGGTTTTGCAACACGAACACAAGTGTGATAAGAGGTTTTCAACACCAGCATGGACACGGAACGTGGTTTTGCAATACTAAACCAAATGCGAAGTGGTTTTCAACACTAGCACGAGTGCTGAAAGTGGTTTTCAACGGCAGCAGAAGTGTGGAATTGGTTTTTGCAACACTAACACAAATGCGAATAATGGTTTACAACATTGGCACGAGTGTGGAAAGTGGTTTGCAACACTAACACAAGTGTGGAAAGTGGTTCTCAACATGAGCACAAGTGCGATAAGTGGTTTTGCAACACCAACCCAATTGCGAAAAGTCGTTTTCAACACTAGCCCGAGTGCGGTAAGTGGTTTTCCATGCCAGCATAAGTGTGGAAATTGGTTTTTGCAACACTAACACAAGTGCGAAAAGTGGTTTTGCAACACTAACACAAGTGCGAAAAGTGGTTTTGCAACACTAACACAAATGTTAAAGTGGTTTTGCAACACTAACACAAGTGCGATAAGTGGTTTTCAACACGAGCACGAGCGCGGATTGTGGTTTTTGCAACACTAACCCAATTGTGAAAAGTGGTTTTCAACATTAGCACGTGTGCAGAAAGTGGTTTTCAATGCCAGCACAAGTGTGGAAATTGGTTTTGCAACGCTAAGACAAGTGCAAAAAGTGTTTTTTCCACACTAATACAAGTGCAAAATTGGTTTCCTGCACCAACACAAGTGGGAAAAGTGGTTTTTCCACACTAATACAAGTGCAAAATTGGTTTCCTGCACCAACACAAGTGGGAAAAGTGGTTTTTCAACACTATCACAAGTGCAAAAAGTGTTTTTTCCACACTAATACAAGTGCAAAAGTGGTTTCCTGCACCAACACAAGTGCGAAAAGTGGTTTTTCAACACTAACACAAGTGCGAAAAGTGGTTTTTCAACACTATCACAAGTGCAAAAAGTGTTTTTTCCACACTAATACAAGTGGGAAAAGTGGTTTTCCAACACAAACACAAGTGTAAAAGTGGTTTTGCAACACCAACACAAGTGAGACAAATGGTTTTGCAACAATAACACAAGTGCAAAAAGTGGTTTTCAACACTATCACAAGTGCGAAAAGTGGTTTTTCAACACTATCACAAGTGCAAAAAGTGGTTTTTCAACACTATCACAAGTGCAAAAAGTGTTTTTTCCACACTAGTACAAGTGCAAAAGTGGTTTCCTGCACCAACACAAGTGCGAAAAGTGGATTTTCAACATTAACACAAGTGCGAAAAGTGGTTTTTCAACACTATCACAAGTGCAAAAGTGTTTTTTCCACACTAATACAAGTGCAAAAGTGGTTTCCTGCACCAACACAATTGCGAAAAGTGGTTTTTCAACACTAACACAAGTGCGAAAAGTGGCATTTCAACACTAACACAAGTGCGAAAAGTGGTTTTTCAACACTAACACAAGTGCGAAAAGTGTTTTTTCCACACTAATACAAGTGCAAAAGTGGTTTCCTGCACCAACACAAATGCGAAAAGTGGTTTTTCAACACTAACACAAGTGCGAAAAGTGGTTTTTCAACACTAACACAAGTGCGAAAAGTGGTTTTTCAACACTATCACAAGTGCAAAAAGTGTTTTTTCCACACTATCACAAGTGCAAAAAGTGTTTTTTCCACACTAATACAAGTGCAAAAGAGGTTTCCTGCACCAACACAAGTGCGAAAAGTGGTTTTTCAACACTAACACAAGTGCGAAAAGTGGTTTTTCAACACTAACACAAGTGCGAAAAGTGGTTTTTCCACACTAATACAAGTGCAAAAGTGGTTTCCTGCACCAACACAAGTGCGAAAAGTGGTTTTTCAACACTAACACAAGTGCGAAAAGTGGTTTTTCAACACTATCACAAGTGCAAAAAGTGTTTTTTCCACACTAATACAAGTGCAAAAGTGGTTTCCTGCACCAACACAAGTGCGAAAAGTGGTTTTTCAACACTAACACAAGTGCGAAAAGTGGTTTTTCAACACTATCACAAGTGCAAAAAGTGTTTTTTCCACACTAATACAAGTGCAAAAGTGGTTTCCTGCACCAACACAAGTGCGAAAAGTGGTTTTTCAACACTAACACAAGTGCGAAAAGTGGTTTTTCAACACTAACACAAGTGCGAAAAGTGTTTTTTCCACACTAATACAAGTACAAAAGTGGTTTCCTGCACCAACACAAGTGCGAAAAGTGGTTTTTCAACACTACCACAAGTGCGAAAAGTGTTTTTGCCACACTAATACAAGTGCAAAAGTGGTTTCCTGCACCAACACAAGTGCGAAAAGTGGTTTTTCAACACTATCACAAGTGCAAAAAGTGTTTTTTCCACACTAATATAAGTGCAAAAGTGGTTTCCTGCACCAACAGAAGTGCGAAAAGTGGTTTTTCAACACTAACACAAGTGCGAAAAGTGGTTTTTCAACACTAACACAAGTGCGAAAAGTGTTTTTTTCCACACTAATACAAGTGCAAAAGTGGTTTCCTACACCAACACAAGTGCGAAAAGTGGTTTTTCAACACTAACACAAGTGCGAAAAGTGGTTTTTCCACACTAATACAAGTGCGAAAAGTGGTTTTTCAACACTATCACAAGTGCAAAAAGTGTTTTTTCCACACTAATACAAGTGCAAAAGAGGTTTCCTGCACCAACACAAGTGCGAAAAGTGGTTTTTCAACACTAACACAAGTGCGAAAAGTGGTTTTTCAACACTAACACAAGTGCGAAAAGTGTTTTTTCCACACTAATACAAGTGCAAAAGTGGTTTCCTGCACCAACACAAGTGCGAAAAGTGGTTTTTCAACACTAACACAAGTGCGAAAAGTGGTTTTTCAACACTAACACAAGTGCGAAAGTGGTTTTTCAACACTAACACAAGTGCGAAAAGTGTTTTTTCCACACTATTACAAGTGCAAAAGTGGTTTCCTGCACCAACACAAGTGCGAAAAGTGGTTTTTCAACACTAACACAAGTGCGAAAAGTGGTTTTTCAACACTAACACACGTGCGAAAAGTGGTTTTTCAACACTATCACAAGTGCAAAAAGTGTTTTTTCCACACTAATACAAGTGCAAAAGTGGTTTCCTGCACCAACACAATTGCGAAAAGTGGTTTTTCAACACTAACACAAGTGCGAAAAGTGGTTTTTCAACACTAACACAAGTGCGAAAAGTGGTTTTTCAACACTAACACAAGTGCGAAAAGTGTTTTTTCCACACTAATACAAGTGCAAAAGTGGTTTCCTGCACCAACACAAGTGCGAAAAGTGGTTTTCAACACTAACACAAGTGCGAAAAGTGGTTTTTCAACACTAACACAAGTGCGAAAAGTGGTTTTTCAACACTATCACAAGTGCAAAAAGTGTTTTTTCCACACTAATACAAGTGCAAAAGTGGTTTCCTGCACCAACACAAGTGCGAAAAGTGGTTTTTCAACACTAACACAAGTGCGAAAAGTGGTTTTTCAACACTAACACAAGTGCGAAAAGTTGTTTTTCCACGCTAACACAAGTGCAAAAAGTGGTTTTTCAACACTAACACAAGTGCGAAAAGTGGTTTTTCAACACTATCACAAGTGCAAAAAGTGTGTTTTCCACACTAATACAAGTGCAAAATTGGTTTCCTGCACCAACACAAGTGGGAAAAGTGGTTTTTCAACACTATCACAAGTGCAAAAAGTGTTTTTTCCACACTAATACAAGTGCAAAAGTGGTTTCCTGCACCAACACAAGTGCGAAAAGTGGTTTTTCAACACTAACACAAGTGCGAAAAGTGGTTTTTCAACACTAACACAAGTGCGAAAAGTGGTTTTTCAACTCTATCACAAGTGCAAAAAGTGTTTTTTCCACACTAATACAAGTGCAAAAGTGGTTTCCTGCACCAACACAAGTGCGAAAAGTGGTTTTTCAACACTAACACAAGTGCAAAAAGTGGTTTTTCAACACTATCACAAGTGCAAAAAGTGTTTTTTCCACACTAATACAAGTGGGAAAAGTGGTTTTCCAACACAAACACAAGTGTAAAAGTGGTTTTGCAACACCAACACAAGTGAGACAAATGGTTTTGCAACAATAACACAAGTGCAAAAAGTGGTTTTCAACACTATCACAAGTGCGAAAAGTGGTTTTTCAACACTATCACAAGTGCAAAAAGTGTTTTTTCCACACTAATACAAGTGCAAAAGAGGTTTCCTGCACCAACACAAGTGCGAAAAGTGGTTTTTCAACACTAACACAAGTGCGAAAAGTGGTTTTTCAACACTAACACAAGTGCGAAAAGTGGTTTTTCCACACTAATACAAGTGCAAAAGTGGTTTCCTGCACCAACACAAGTGCGAAAAGTGATTTTTCAACACTAACACAAGTGCGAAAAGTGGTTTTTCAATACTATCACAAGTGCAAAAAGTGTTTTTGCCACACTAATACAAGTGCAAAAGTGGTTTCCTGCACCAACACAAGTGCGAAAAGTGGTTTTTCAACACTAACACAAGTGCGAAAAGTGGTTTTTCAACACTATCACAAGTGCAAAAAGTGTTTTTTCCACACTAATACAAGTGCAAAAGTGGTTTCCTGCACCAACACAATTGCGAAAAGTGGTTTTTCAACACTAACACAAGTGCGAAAAGTGGTATTTCAACACTAACACAAGTGCGAAAAGTGGTTTTTCAACACTAACACAAGTGCGAAAAGTGTTTTTTCCACACTAATACAAGTGCAAAAGTGGTTTCCTGCACCAACACAAGTGCGAAAAGTGGTTTTTCAACACTAACACAAGTGCGAAAAGTGGTTTTTCAACACTAACACAAGTGCGAAAAGTGGTTTTTCAACACTATCACAAGTGCAAAAAGTGTTTTTTCCACACTATCACAAGTGCAAAAAGTGTTTTTTCCACACTAATACAAGTGCAAAAGTGGTTTCCTGCACCAACACAAGTGCGAAAAGTGGTTTTTCAACACTAACACAAGTACGAAAAGTGGTTTTTCAACACTAACACAAGTGCGAAAAGTGGTTTTTCCACGCTAATACAAGTGCAAAAGTGGTTTCCTGCACCAACACAAGTGCGAAAAGTGGTTTTTCAACACTAACACAAGTGCAAAAAGTGGTTTTTCAACACTATCACAAGTGCAAAAAGTGTTTTTTCCACACTAATACAAGTGCAAAATTGGTTTCCTGCACCAACACAAGTGTGAAAAGTGGTTTTTCAACACTAACACAAGTGCGAAAAGTGGTTTTTCAACACTATCACAAGTGCAAAAAGTGTTTTTTCCACACTAATACAAGTGCAAAAGTGGTTTCCTGCACCAACACAAGTGCGAAAAGTGGTTTTTCAACACTAACACAAGTGCGAAAAGTGGTTTTTCAACACTAACACAAGTGCGAAAAGTGGTTTTTCAACTCTATCACAAGTGCAAAAAGTGTTTTTTCCACACTAATACAAGTGCAAAAGTGGTTTCCTGCACCAACACAAGTGCGAAAAGTGGTTTTTCAACACTAACACAAGTGCGAAAAGTGGTTTTTCAACACTAACACAAGTGCGAAAAGTGGTTTTTCCACACTAATACAAGTGCAAAAGTGGTTTCCTGCACCAACACAAGTGCGAAACGTGGTTTTTCAACACTAACACAAGTGCGGAAAGTGGTTTTTCAACACTATCACAAGTGCAAAAAGTGTTTTTTCCACACTAATACAATTGGGAAAAGTGGTTTTCCAACACAAACACAAATGTAAAAGTGGTTTTGCAACACCAACACAAGTGAGACAAATGGTTTTGCAACAATAACACAAGTGCAAAAAGTGGTTTTCAACGCCAGCACAAGTGCGAAAAGTGGTTCTGCAACACAAGCTCAAGTGTGGAAAGTGGTTTTCAACATGAACACAGTTGCAAAAAGTGGTTTTCAACACTAACCAAAGTGCGAAAAGTTGTTTTCAACACCAGCACAAGTGCGGAAAGTGGTTTTGCAACACAGGCACAAGTGTCGAATGTGGTTTTCAACATGATAACAAGTGTGGAAAGTGGTTAAGCAACACTAGCTCAAGTGCAGACAGTGGTTTTCAATGCCAGCACAAGTGCGAAAAGTGTTTTTGCAACACAAACACAAGTGAGACAAATGGTCTTGCAACACTAACGCAAGTGCAAAAAGTGGTTTTAAACAGTAACAGGAGTGCGAAAAGTGGTTTTCAATACTAGCAGAAGTGCAAAAGGTTGTTTTCAACGCCAGCACAAGTGCAGATAGTGGTTTTTCAATACTAGCACATGTGTAAAAAGTGGTATTAAATGTCAGCACAAGTGTGGAAAGTGGTTCGGCAACACCAGCTCAAGTGCGGAAAGTAGTTTTGCAACACTAACACAAGTGCGAAAAGTGGTTTTGCAACACTAACACAAATGTTAAAGTGGTTTTTCAACACTAACACAAGTGCGATAAGTGGTTTTCAATGCCAGTACGAGTGTGGAAAGTGGTTTTGCAACACTAACACAAGTGCAAAAAGTGTTTTTTCCACACTAATACAAGTGGGAAAAGTGGTTTTCCAACACAAACACAAGTGTAAAAGTGGTTTTGCAACACCAACACAAGTGAGACAAATGGTTTTGCAACAATAACACAAGTGCAAAAAGTGGTTTTCAACACTATCACAAGTGCGAAAAGTGGTTTTTCAACACTATCACAAGTGCAAAAAGTGTTTTTTCCACACTAATACAAGTGCAAAAGAGGTTTCCTGCACCAACACAAGTGCGAAAAGTGGTTTTTCAACACTAACACAAGTGCGAAAAGTGGTTTTTCAACACTAACACAAGTGCGAAAAGTGGTTTTTCCACACTAATACAAGTGCAAAAGTGGTTTCCTGCACCAACACAAGTGCGAAAAGTGGTTTTTCAACACTAACACAAGTGCGAAAAGTGGTTTTTCAATACTATCACAAGTGCAAAAAGTGTTTTTTCCACACTAATACAAGTGCAAAAGTGGTTTCCTGCACCAACACAAGTGCGAAAAGTGGTTTTTCAACACTAACACAAGTGCGAAAAGTGGTTTTTCAACACTATCACAAGTGCAAAAAGTGTTTTTTCCACACTAATACAAGTGCAAAAGTGGTTTCCTGCACCAACACAATTGCGAAAAGTGGTTTTTCAACACTAACACAAGTGCGAAAAGTGGTATTTCAACACTAACACAAGTGCGAAAAGTGGTTTTTCAACACTAACACAAGTGCGAAAAGTGTTTTTTCCACACTAATACAAGTGTGAAAGTGGTTTCCTGCACCAACACAAGTGCGAAAAGTGGTTTTTCAACACTAACACAAGTGCGAAAAGTGGTTTTTCAACACTAACACAAGTGCGAAAAGTGGTTTTTCAACACTATCACAAGTGCAAAAAGTGTTTTTTCCACACTATCACAAGTGCAAAAAGTGTTTTTTCCACACTAATACAAGTGCAAAAGTGGTTTCCTGCACCAACACAAGTGCAAAAAGTGGTTTTTCAACACTAACACAAGTACGAAAAGTGGTTTTTCAACACTAACACAAGTGCGAAAAGTGGTTTTTCCACGCTAATACAAGTGCAAAAGTGGTTTCCTGCACCAACACAAGTGCGAAAAGTGGTTTTTCAACACTATCACAAGTGCAAAAAGTGTTTTTTCCACACTAATACAAGTGCAAAATTGGTTTCCTGCACCAACACAAGTGTGAAAAGTGGTTTTTCAACACTAACACAAGTGCGAAAAGTGGTTTTTCAACACTATCACAAGTGCAAAAAGTGTTTTTTCCACACTAATACAAGTGCAAAAGTGGTTTCCTGCACCAACACAAGTGCGAAAAGTGGTTTTTCAACACTAACACAAGTGCGAAAAGTGGTTTTTCAACACTAACACAAGTGCGAAAAGTGGTTTTTCAACTCTATCACAAGTGCAAAAAGTGTTTTTTCCACACTAATACAAGTGCAAAAGTGGTTTCCTGCACCAACACAAGTGCGAAAAGTGGTTTTTCAACACTATCACAAGTGCAAAAAGTGTTTTTTCCACACTAATACAAGTGGGAAAAGTGGTTTTCCAACACAAACACAAGTGTAAAAGTGGTTTTGCAACACCAACACAAGTGAGACAAATGGTTTTGCAACAATAACACAAGTGCAAAAAGTGGTTTTCAACACTATCACAAGTGCGAAAAGTGGTTTTTCAACATTATCACAAGTGCAAAAAGTGTTTTTTCCACACTAATACAAGTGCAAAAGAGGTTTCCTGCACCAACACAAGTGCGAAAAGTGGTTTTTCAACACTAACACAAGTGCGAAAAGTGGTTTTTCAACACTAACACAAGTGCGAAAAGTGGTTTTTCCACACTAATACAAGTGCAAAAGTGGTTTCCTGCACCAACACAAGTGCGAAAAGTGGTTTTTCAACACTAACACAAGTGCGAAAAGTGGTTTTTCAACACTATCACAAGTGCAAAAAGTGTTTTTTCCACACTAGTACAAGTGCAAAAGTGGTTTCCTGCACCAACACAAGTGCGAAAAGTGGTTTTTCAACATTAACACAAGTGCGAAAAAGAGGTTTTTCAACACTATCACAAGTGCAAAAAGTGTTTTTTCCACACTAATACAAGTGCAAAAGTGGTTTCCTGCACCAACACAATTGCGAAAAGTGGTTTTTCAACACTAACACAAGTGCGAAAAGTGGCATTTCAACACTAACACAAGTGCGAAAAGTGGTTTTTCAACACTAACACAAGTGCGAAAAGTGTTTTTTCCACACTAATACAAGTGCAAAAGTGGTTTCCTGCACCAACACAAGTGCGAAAAGTGGTTTTTCAACACTAACACAAGTGCGAAAAGTGGTTTTTCAACACTAACACAAGTGCGAAAAGTGGTTTTTCAACACTATCACAAGTGCAAAAAGTGTTTTTTCCACACTATCACAAGTGCAAAAAGTGTTTTTTCCACACTAATACAAGTGCAAAAGAGGTTTCCTGCACCAACACAAGTGCGAAAAGTGGTTTTTCAACACTAACACAAGTGCGAAAAGTGGTTTTTCAACACTAACACAAGTGCGAAAAGTGGTTTTTCCACACTAATACAAGTGCAAAAGTGGTTTCCTGCACCAACACAAGTGCGAAAAGTGGTTTTTCAACACTAACACAAGTGCGAAAAGTGGTTTTTCAACACTATCACAAGTGCAAAAAGTGTTTTTTATACACTAATACAAGTGCAAAAGTGGTTTCCTGCACCAACACAAGTGCGAAAAGTGGTTTTTCAACACTAACACAAGTGCGAAAAGTGGTTTTTCAACACTATCACAAGTGCAAAAAGTGTTTTTTCCACACTAATACAAGTGCAAAAGTGGTTTCCTGCACCAACAGAAGTGCGAAAAGTGGTTTTTCAACACTAACACAAGTGCGAAAAGTGGTTTTTCAACACTAACACAAGTGCGAAAAGTGTTTTTTCCACACTAATACAAGTACAAAAGTGGTTTCCTGCACCAACACAAGTGCGAAAAGTGGTTTTTCAACACTACCACAAGTGCGAAAAGTGTTTTTGCCACACTAATACAAGTGCAAAAGTGGTTTCCTGCACCAACACAAGTGCGAAAAGTGGTTTTTCAACACTATCACAAGTGCAAAAAGTGTTTTTTCCACACTAATATAAGTGCAAAAGTGGTTTCCTGCACGAACAGAAGTGCGAAAAGTGGTTTTTCAACACTAACACAAGTGCGAAAAGTGGTTTTTCAACACTAACACAAGTGCGAAAAGTGTTTTTTCCAGAATAATACAAGTGCAAAAGTGGTTTCCTACACCAACACAAGTGCGAAAAGTGGTTTTTCAACACTAACACAAGTGCGAAAAGTGGTTTTTCCACACTAATACAAGTGCGAAAAGTGGTTTTTCAACACTATATCACAAGTGCAAAAAGTGTTTTTTCCACACTAATACAAGTGCAAAAGAGGTTTCCTGCACCAACACAAGTGCGAAAAGTGGTTTTTCAACACTAACACAAGTGCGAAAAGTGGTTTTTCAACACTAACACAAGTGCGAAAAGTGTTTTTTCCACACTAATACAAGTGCAAAAGTGGTTTCCTGCACCAACACAAGTGCGAAAAGTGGTTTTTCAACACTAACACAAGTGCGAAAAGTGGTTTTTCAACACTAACACAAGTGCGAAAAGTGGTTTTTCAACACTAACACAAGTGCGAAAAGTGTTTTTTCCACACTATTACAAGTGCAAAAGTGGTTTCCTGCACCAACACAAGTGCGAAAAGTGGTTTTTCAACACTAACACAAGTGCGAAAAGTGGTTTTTCAACACTAACACACGTGCGAAAAGTGGTTTTTCAACACTATCACAAGTGCAAAAAGTGTTTTTTCCACACTAATACAAGTGCAAAAGTGGTTTCCTGCACCAACACAATTGCGAAAAGTGGTTTTTCAACACTAACACAAGTGCGAAAAGTGGTTTTTCAACACTAACACAAGTGCGAAAAGTGGTTTTTCAACACTAACACAAGTGCGAAAAGTGTTTTTTCCACACTAATACAAGTGCAAAAGTGGTTTCCTGCACCAACACAAGTGCGAAACGTGGTTTTTCAACACTAACACAAGTGCGGAAAGTGGTTTTTCAACACTATCACAAGTGCAAAAAGTGTTTTTTCCACACTAATACAATTGGGAAAAGTGGTTTTCCAACACAAACACAAGTGTAAAAGTGGTTTTGCAACACCAACACAAGTGAGACAAATGGTTTTGCAACAATAACACAAGTGCAAAAAGTGGTTTTCAACGCCAGCACAAGTGCGAAAAGTGGTTCTGCAACACAAGCTCAAGTGTGGAAAGTGGTTTTCAACATGAACACAGTTTCAAAAAGTGGTTTTCAACACTAACCAAAGTGCGAAAAGTTGTTTTCAACACCAGCACAAGTGCGGAAAGTGGTTTTGCAACACAGGCACAAGTGTCGAATGTGGTTTTCAACATGATAACAAGTGTGGAAAGTGGTTAAGCAACACTAGCTCAAGTGCAGACAGTGGTTTTCAATGCC
This sequence comes from Myxine glutinosa, assembly GCF_964187855.1. Classification (NCBI taxonomy): domain Eukaryota; kingdom Metazoa; phylum Chordata; class Myxini; order Myxiniformes; family Myxinidae; genus Myxine; species Myxine glutinosa. The sequence continues at coordinate 3,582 of NW_027618410.1, read as the reverse complement.
AGCACAAGTGCGAAAAGTATTTTTGCAACACTAACACACGTGAGACAAATGGTCTTGCAACACTAACGCAAGTGCAAAAAGTGGTTTTAAACAGTAACAGGAGTGCGAAAAGTGGTTTTCAATACTAGCAGAAGTGCAAAAGGTTGTTTTCAACGCCAGCACAAGTGCAGATAGTGGTTTTTCAATACCAGCACATGTGTAAAAAGTGGTATTAAATGTCAGCACAAGTGTGGAAAGTGGTTCGGCAACACCAGCTCAAGTGCGGAAAGTAGTTTTGCAACACTAACACAAGTGCGAAAAGTGGTTTTGCAACACTAACACAAATGTTAAAGTGGTTTTTCAACACTAACACAAGTGCGATAAGTGGTTTTCAATGCCAGTACGAGTGTGGAAAGTGGTTTTGCAACACTAACACAAGTGCAAAAAGTGTTTTTTCCACACTAATACAAGTGGGAAAAGTGGTTTTCCAACACAAACACAAGTGTAAAAGTGGTTTTGCAACACCAACACAAGTGAGACAAATGGTTTTGCAACAATAACACAAGTGCAAAAAGTGGTTTTCAACACTATCACAAGTGCGAAAAGTGGTTTTTCAACACTATCACAAGTGCAAAAAGTGTTTTTTCCACACTAATACAAGTGCAAAAGAGGTTTCCTGCACCAACACAAGTGCGAAAAGTGGTTTTTCAACACTAACACAAGTGCGAAAAGTGGTTTTTCAACACTAACACAAGTGCGAAAAGTGGTTTTTCCACACTAATACAAGTGCAAAAGTGGTTTCCTGCACCAACACAAGTGCGAAAAGTGGTTTTTCAACACTAACACAAGTGCGAAAAGTGGTTTTTCAATACTATCACAAGTGCAAAAAGTGTTTTTTCCACACTAATACAAGTGCAAAAGTGGTTTCCTGCACCAACACAAGTGCGAAAAGTGGTTTTTCAACACTAACACAAGTGCGAAAAGTGGTTTTTCAACACTATCACAAGTGCAAAAAGTGTTTTTTCCACACTAATACAAGTGCAAAAGTGGTTTCCTGCACCAACACAATTGCGAAAAGTGGTTTTTCAACACTAACACAAGTGCGAAAAGTGGTATTTCAACACTAACACAAGTGCGAAAAGTGGTTTTTCAACACTAACACAAGTGCGAAAAGTGTTTTTTCCACACTAATACAAGTGCGAAAGTGGTTTCCTGCACCAACACAAGTGCGAAAAGTGGTTTTTCAACACTAACACAAGTGCGAAAAGTGGTTTTTCAACACTAACACAAGTGCGAAAAGTGGTTTTTCAACACTATCACAAGTGCAAAAAGTGTTTTTTCCACACTATCACAAGTGCAAAAAGTGTTTTTTCCACACTAATACAAGTGCAAAAGTGGTTTCCTGCACCAACACAAGTGCAAAAAGTGGTTTTTCAACACTAACACAAGTACGAAAAGTGGTTTTTCAACACTAACACAAGTGCGAAAAGTGGTTTTTCCACGCTAATACAAGTGCAAAAGTGGTTTCCTGCACCAACACAAGTGCGAAAAGTGGTTTTTCAACACTAACACAAGTGCGAAAAGTGGTTTTTCCACGCTAATACAAGTGCAAAAGTGGTTTCCTGCACCAACACAAGTGCGAAAAGTAGTTTTTCAACACTATCACAAGTGCAAAAAGTGTTTTTTCCACACTAATACAAGTGCAAAAGTGGTTTCCTGCACCAACACAAGTGCGAAAAGTGGTTTTTCAACACTAACACAAGTGCGAAAAGTGGTTTTTCAACACTAACACAAGTGCGAAAAGTGGTTTTTCAACTCTATCACAAGTGCAAAAAGTGTTTTTTCCACACTAATACAAGTGCAAAAGTGGTTTCCTGCACCAACACAAGTACGAAAAGTGGTTTTTCAACACTAACACAAGTGCGAAAAGTGGTTTTTCCACGCTAATACAAGTGCAAAAGTGGTTTCCTGCACCAACACAAGTGCGAAAAGTGGTTTTTCAACACTATCACAAGTGCAAAAAGTGTTTTTTCCACACTAATACAAGTGCAAAAGTGGTTTCCTGCACCAACACAAGTGCGAAAAGTGGTTTTTCAACACTAACACAAGTGCGAAAAGTGGTTTTTCAACACTAACACAAGTGCGAAAAGTGGTTTTTCAACTCTATCACAAGTGCAAAAAGTGTTTTTTCCACACTAATACAAGTGCAAAAGTGGTTTCCTGCACCAACACAAGTGCGAAAAGTGGTTTTTCAACACTATCACAAGTGCAAAAAGTGTTTTTTCCACACTAATACAAGTGGGAAAAGTGGTTTTCCAACACAAACACAAGTGTAAAAGTGGTTTTGCAACACCAACACAAGTGAGACAAATGGTTTTGCAACAATAACACAAGTGCAAAAAGTGGTTTTCAACACTATCACAAGTGCGAAAAGTGGTTTTTCAACACTATCACAAGTGCAAAAAGTGTTTTTTCCACACTAATACAAGTGCAAAAGAGGTTTCCTGCACCAACACAAGTGCGAAAAGTGGTTTTTCAACACTAACACAAGTGCGAAAAGTGGTTTTTCAACACTAACACAAGTGCGAAAAGTGGTTTTTCCACACTAATACAAGTGCAAAAGTGGTTTCCTGCACCAACACAAGTGCGAAAAGTGGTTTTTCAACACTAACACAAGTGCGAAAAGTGGTTTTTCAACACTATCACAAGTGCAAAAAGTGTTTTTTCCACACTAGTACAAGTGCAAAAGTGGTTTCCTGCACCAACACAAGTGCGAAAAGTGGTTTTTCAACATTAACACAAGTGCGAAAAGAGGTTTTTCAACACTATCACAAGTGCAAAAAGTGTTTTTTCCACACTAATACAAGTGCAAAAGTGGTTTCCTGCACCAACACAATTGCGAAAAGTGGTTTTTCAACACTAACACAAGTGCGAAAAGTGGCATTTCAACACTAACACAAGTGCGAAAAGTGGTTTTTCAACACTAACACAAGTGCGAAAAGTGTTTTTTCCACACTAATACATACAAGTGCAAAAGTGGTTTCCTGCACCAACACAAGTGCGAAAAGTGGTTTTTCAACACGAACACAAGTGCGAAAAGTGGTTTTTCAACACTAACACAAGTGCGAAAAGTGGTTTTTCAACACTATCACAAGTGCAAAAAGTGTTTTTTCCACACTATCACAAGTGCAAAAAGTGTTTTTTTCCACACTAATACAAGTGCAAAAGAGGTTTCCTGCACCAACACAAGTGCGAAAAGTGGTTTTTCAACACTAACACAAGTGCGAAAAGTGGTTTTTCAACACTAACACAAGTGCGAAAAAGTGGTTTTTCCACACTAATACAAGTGCAAAAGTGGTTTCCTGCACCAACACAAGTGCGAAAAGTGGTTTTTCAACACTAACACAAGTGCGAAAAGTGGTTTTTCAACACTATCACAAGTGCAAAAAGTGTTTTTTATACACTAATACAAGTGCAAAAGTGGTTTCCTGCACCAACACAAGTGCGAAAAGTGGTTTTTCAACACTAACACAAGTGCGAAAAGTGGTTTTTCAACACTATCACAAGTGCAAAAAAGTGTTTTTTCCACACTAATACAAGTGC